>NC_050174.1:45258616-45318616 GCF_008315115.2 Sander lucioperca
CATTCCAAATAATTGACTTTAGTCCATGTGCAAAAATAATACATTTTGATTTTTGTATTATACAGGTACAAATACCAGGACCAAGATATTTTAAGTTTGAAAGTGCAAAAAATAAAAAAAGACAAAATTTACTTACAAGCGATACTACAACCATGTTTAATTATGCATCAAACACTGGGCAGTCTTCGGAGGCGAATACATTTCTCAACAATGCAGTTGCCATTTGAATTGACTCAAAGAAAACAAAATGTAATTTTTTTTAAATCCCCAGATGCAATTGCAGAACACTGAATAACCTAGCCAAAAACATCAGTTCATTCTTAATCTTGGCAGTCTTTGTTTTTTTGAAATCCAGAGTATGTATGAAAAATGTGGTGTGGTTGTTTACCACAGAGTTGAAGTTGTTGGGCATTTGGTTGGGGAGGGGAAGGAGGAATAGTCTGTTTAGAAGCATTTGTGAAGGATGATGGAGAGGCCGGACCCATGATACTCCTGCTTGCTGATCCACATCTGCTGGGAGTTGGACAGAGAGGCCAGGCTGGAGCCTCCAAGCCAGATAGGGTATTTATGCTCCAGTGGGGTGGTCCGTACTGGACTGTATGAGAAGCAGATAAATGGTCATGAGTTTATCTCATCTAAACTGTTAACAGACTTAAAACTTCTGCAAAAACATGGAATATGACCGTATAAAAAATAACACATCAGTCACCAGTAGTAGTAGTTTACAGGGGTTTCCCCCCCCCCCAGATAATTCAAAGGTCTTTCTACTTTCTTTTGCTGTCTGTCGGTCCAGCATGGTTAAAAAACATGTTTTCCCTGTTTCATTAATTTTCTAATTTCAGAATTCATACACATTTTTACTTATACATTTTCATGACTTTTCCATGTCTTTAAGGCAACTTTTTATGACCATAAATCCTCCCAAACATCTGTATAAACCTGTAAAAAAAAAAATGTTTCAACCTGGACCCTATTTTCCTATGTTCTTGTTTCTAAGTGACAACAATCTTTGACAATCAATGACAACAGTCATCACAACGGTCATCAATTCTTCTGTTAAAGAGTAAGATCCTTTTTTAAAACATAAAAACATCCCCAAAATTGCTATTGCTTAACCCACCAGACTCCATGTAAACTGTAACTTTTGATCGTCTGGTGTAGTTTGGTGATGGTGATTTCGGGGCTGTTTCATGTTAAACTAAAAGGCTCTTACTCTTTTTTTTTTAAAGATTATTTTTTGGGGCTTTTTCCCTTTATTACATAGAGACAGTGGATAGGCATGAAAGGGGGAAAGAGATGGGGGACACGCAGCAAAGGGCAGCAGGTCAGATTCGAACCTGCGCCGCTGCAGGAATCAGCCAACATTGATTCAGTGGGTGAGCTAGAGGCCGCCCAAAAGGATCTTACTCCTTAACTAAAAGGTCTATCTCTGTAGGGATCTTTTCCAAATGTTGTCAGACACTTAGAATAATAATCTGAGTCTGTCAGTGGCAAAAACAGAACTTTTTTTGGATGAAATTGATGACGCACATTTCCCCATATGATTACACTGGAGCGCGGTCCGAAGCTGCAGGTCACAGTGTTCTCGCTCAATACTGGACTAATTTCAAAGATTAGTGATCTTATCAGTCACTTAGACAAAAATAACATAACATAACTTTAACTCAGTGCTGCCGCTAGCCATTTTGGTGCCCTAAGCATAATTCCTTTATGATGCCCCCCCCCCCCCCCCCCCCCCGAGAAAAAACATTTGTTTTTGCCAGTTTAACTTTTTATTACCAAACATATAACTCAATACCAATAACACAATAGCAGCATCACAATGTAACACCTAAGAACAATGAAACGAAAAAGGAAAATCAACTTTGTAAACACAGTACACAGACCAGCCAAAACATACATACAAGTATTGGGATGTACAAAATGAAAATAATCATCCATGAATACAAACTTAAAAGCAGAAGTATATAAGTAAGCAATCTTCTTCAATAAAGCAAAGATTTATAAGCAGAAAAGTCACACAATTTTACTTTACTTTGTAAACACACTATGTACACTGAAAAAATGGGAAATAGCAGGTCTTTAAATTTACAAAAATGAATTTAGAATATGCTACGCAAATCATTTATATTCCTTTCAAGAACATGGTTCAATCATGTAGACTTCAGTTGTTTTTGAAAAATGTTAACTGTATGGATTAATTTTGCATTGATTGAAATTGATTGAATTGAACATTTTAAATGATCAAATTAAGTTTGGTCATTACCAGAAATGGTATATTTGAATCAAATAGCGCCAGGAAGTGTAGGTGGCACTGCCAACCGTTTATATACTGTCTATGCTGCCAACACAGTCAAAAGTTCGAGGACATCGCCAAAACAAGAAGAATGTGAAGAAGAACGTTGAGCATGTGTTGACCGCGTGCAGGATTAAGGATTAGCCATGTGTTGTCTCCTACACGAAAAAGTAAGTTAACATCAATCAACATTATTTTGTTCATGTTCATAACAGCGACATTTTCATTAAATGTATGTTTTTGTACTGCATGTAACAGTTACAAAAGTCTGTTCACTTGTTTGTGCATAAAGTTATATAAATATATCGGTTTTCTTATAACTAAGTTAGCTAATACCATCACTAACTAGTAACTACTTAGTTTAGCATTAATAATTGTGTTTCTCCCCCTGACGGTCCCGCTCCTAACAATGGTATTTCAATGTAGCTAACGTAACGTTAATGGCAGCCGGTGAAGAGGAGCCAGTCGGTCTTATTTTCCCCGAGCTTGACCCTCCACCTCGGGGAGAATGAGTGTTAGTAAAGTGGTCGGGTTTTGTTCGCGACATTTAGATTACATTGATGCTGTTGTAACGTTACTTTATGTAACAATTAAAAAGGTCCGTCGAGTTGTTTGGGCATAACGTTATATATTGGTTTGCTAATAGCTAAATAGCTAGCTGATACCACCACTAGCTTACAACTTAGTTTAGTATGGATAATTGTGTTTCTCTACTGCCCCCCCACCTCCCCCCAATGGTTGTGATAACGGGGCTTCAATGTAACGTCGGGTAAAAACGAAAGAGTGTTGTAAAGCTGTTGCAGACAGTGCAAGTAATTGTGTGTGTGTGTGTGTGTGTGTGTGTGTGTGTGTAATGCACGTACGCTGGTGTGTGTGAGTCGACGTCCACTCATGCACACTAAAGAAGCCCTCATAAATCACTAGGTTTTCATATAAATAAAGCAGCGTTTTTAAGGTCAAACTCAAACTGGATTTTTAGCTTGCCTGTGTCTTTGCTGTGTGCTTTATTTTATGTGGTCTTTTAATTATTGAGCCAATGTGCTTGGTTCACCTCACTGATTCTAAATATTTTCTTTCATAGGATCCTGTTTGAACAGTATACACAATCAAAGGCTTTATAGTGGTAAGTGCTGTCATATTTCTTTTCTTTTGTGTTCATTTTTTTAATGTATTTTAACTAAAATAATTGAAAGTTACAGATGGAAACATCTGTTTGTTTCTCAATTGTTTATAAATGAAAATGGACCTACTCCCAAAGGCATTGCCATTTAAGCCTTTAACAGTATCAGAAACATTAAAACACCAACTGGTTGTTTAGTGTTATTTCTTGTGTTTTTGAAAAACATTAAGATTTTAGAATTGTGGAAATGTTATGTAAAATGGTAAAATATTTTACGTACCACAATTTAATGGCAAGAACGGCATACAAATTGTAAGGCCCTACGTCTATTTATTTTTCATCTTTCTCCTACTATATTCATCTTTTTGTCTCAGTTTTAACCTTTCCTCTATTTATTTTCTTATCTTCATATTTGTATCTTTCTTTGTCTTTACTGTCAATCTCTTTCCTACGTGATTTGGAGTTGACAGCAAGGCTAGTTCCTTTGTAGGAACCATGTTCTATTCTTAGAGAAATATGTACCCATACGCTAATAATTTAATTTTAATAAAATGAAGGGTTTTATTCGGGCTCGAGTCCATACATGCAGTTATTGGATACAGGCACGCAAAACTGAAGGATCAGTTAGCAACGATTAGCTCTGATTAGCGGCTAGCTCCGTTATAAAGATATGGAGTGGAGGGGACTGCAGCGGGGAGGGGTAACAACCAGACTCTGATAAATGACGTTCAGGGAGCTTTCACAGCAGCTTGGCTGCGTTGTTTAAACAGTTTTATTAGTACAGTTAATCCCACGACAAGACCAGCAGCAGCATGCTACTACTAACGTAACGATAGCCTCTCTGAGCAAGTGCAACGTTAACGCTGTCTTGCACGGGGAACTTCATGAGGGGGAGGGGCTGGAGGCAGCTCCTCTGTGTGCGCTGTAAAATTTTTTGTATATTTATATATACTATATATACAGTATATACTACCTTTTTACTCATTTAACTGGCTAGTAAAGTTCAAAGACTGTTTAAAAAAATGCAATCCACATGTTTACATATGTTTATTACAGTAAATGATAATTAAATAATCTAAATACTGCTAAGTGTGGTAAAACCACATATTTGTTTTTATATTTCTGCAATCTGCACTTTAGTTTGTGTGATTTGTTTCTGACTTTCATATGAATGTTTACACCAGGCTTGGTCAGTGCTCAATATACTACTGTGATGAGTAGTTAAATAAAAGATGTCATTCATATAAATTCATGCATCACCTAAGTCATCATCACATCCAGGCCTGGCCTCCAGGAAAGAACAGTTTGTTTAATCTATCTAATCTTGTGTTGTTTATACTATACAATGTTTTATTGCTTGTCTTTGTTGAATAATACAGAAGACAAAGAGCTTAAAAAAATAATCGCAATCACAATATTTGTGGGGAAACAAATCTCAATTAGATTGTTTTCTAAAATTGTTCAGCCCTACTTACTACTCCCTTATGATTTAATAATTATGTATTTGTTTCTCGATTGGTTTTATTTACTGCCCTTTTTTTTTTTTTTTTTTAACAGGGCTTCGATAAAGACGCCATCAATGAGGCCATTGAAGACACCACTGTTGGGATTTATGATCTTAGAGAACATGCTTCAAGTGATGAACCAGGGGAATTGTCCTTTAAGGTATCAAGATGTTGCAAGATCTTGATAATGCTTGCTATGCTGTTTGGACTAATGTACTGTATGCCCTGAATTTCAGCTACCCTGCTGGCCTTTGTTATACCTTTGAGGAAATCCAAAAGATTTTCATGAAACTTGATGGAGGGAAACTTTCTAACAAAGCTATCGCTCTAAAAAACAGGCTCTTCCAGTGAAAGGATCAGAGAGACTGCTCCGTCAGCAGGGCTCAACATAAAAAAGACTCCCCACTGTTCCCCTGACCCTGACAGAAATATCATAGGTGTGATTGGCAAAGGACGAAACAGCAGGAAAATATACGCCACACCTACCATGAAGCTTCAGAAAATGGTTATAACTCAGCTATAAATATATATATATATATATATATCTTTCGGTCTGACCACTGCAGTTCCTCTACTCACTGACCAAAGTAAGACAAAGAAACACATGGATTTTGTTGAAAAAAACAACTTAAAGCCATAATTCCCCCTGATGAAAAGGGGGCTCAGGTACAAACAATGGATTCACTGGTATTCATTGTTACAATGTGATTTCATTCAGTCTTCGGATCAACTAAAGGATCACTATAGCAGTGGGAACCATTTCGATTTAATTACTTATTACTTATTATAATTACTTACTTATTATAATTATATATATATATATACCCAGCTAGCCACTGCCACTGTATGTTGTGCCATTAGCAGTAAAGCTAGACCAGGGGTCAGCAACTACATTTTTCCAATTTTTTTAAGCAGCCACTCCGGGGGCCGGACTTTCAAATAAAGAAAATAAAATGATACCTAATACGCATGTTTGATATTTTCACTTTGTTACTAAATTAATGCTATATTTTTTACATGTATTAGTGTAAGCAAACTCCTAAAAAACGTGGAAAATCCATAATGACAACTAGATAGGCTACTTAACTAGAAAATGATCTCAGATTAGGGGGCAGTTCACTGAGGAGTGATGGTTAAAGTCTTGATTACTGAAACGTAATCAGTGTCCTAATTGGTGGAAAATGCTTGCAGAAAGAAAGGCCTGTTGTCAGGTAAAAATGTCACTGTCAAAGAGCCTGAAGCGAAAAGTTGTGGGAAACAACAGCTTTAATGATGAATGGACTTATAAGCAGGCTAACATTCATCCTGTATGCCTAATTTGAAATAAGACAATGCTGTTGCAAAATAATACAACCGGCAAAATCATCAAGAATGAAGAATAGTGTCATTCACGTGTATATTAAGTAGCCACATGTATCTGTTTTGGTCTTATAGAGGGTTTTCATCGACGTCACGTTCTGGGCGGTAACCTGGATGCGCGGCCATATTGGAGGCACTCGGTGTAAACAACTGAATGGAGTAATGGAGTATTGTGCACTTTGGATACTTTAATACTTTATGTCTAAACAACAGAAAAGCTCATCAAAACGCGTCCAAGATGTAAAGGCATGGAAGGACTTGGACCATAAAAAAGGCACGATATTTTGATAAATTACAGTTTACTGGCGGTGCAGATCCCTACAAGTTGGCTCCCTCTTCTTGGATCCATGGCGACCCGGTGATTCTTCCTTCAGTTGCATATCCCGATATAGTCAACTACTTGGTTTTCTCGCCGAGCCCATACACAGCGGAAGACATTAAATCCTACAAAAGTTTGGAGGCCTATAACCAGATGGTGTGTGGATGGGTGAGGGAGATGCAGTACCAAGTCATTAACGACCGTTGTGTTGTGAAGGCCAAAGTAAATAATGCAATAACGTCTTTAATCAATCTAACCTTAACTGTATGACATCACTGCGATACTTAAGGTGTAGCCAAGTGACTCTCAATCGTTTTTTTTTTCATTTCAAAGACCGAACAAGACAGATTTTTCCCTCGTAGATCCTGGTTGAGCTTTGCCAACCACAAGCGCCTCCTTTCCTCTGATAACTTCTGGCATTCCTCTCCCTGGTTTTTAATAACTTTTTAAAGGGTTCTCGTTCTGACCAATTGGTAAAACCTAAAACAATAATAATAATGAACCATTTTCCTTGATGCCGTTCGGGAGCTACTTCAGTGCCTGTGCTTTGTTGTGATGCAGCGTACCTCTAATATGCCGACTTCTGGTCTGATGACGCGTCGTGAAAACCCTCTATAACACATCCATAGGTTTACTGCTCCAGCGGAGAGGATGGTTCGTTTAGACAGCAGCTACATTTACAAGAGTTTGTCCAAAGTTCAAGATTCGTTGCAAACTAATATAAACAGTTAGACTACAAACTGACATCTTTCATTGTAGATTGTTTGTAAAAAGTTGCTATTTGCAGAGTTGAGCTGTGTTTGCACAGTGCGGTGGACAAGAGTGGACAGCGCAGACAGAGCAGACTGAAATATGGGTTTCTACATGTTAATGCCTGTAGAACAGGTAGGTGGGTATTGATAAGTATTGACTCTTTAATCATGGAGGTTTTATTGTCGGCTACTTACAGTAACGAGTGTAGCGTTAGTTCATCTGCGCCATCGGAGGTAAATAATCCTCGATATTGTTTCCAGTCAGTTACATGTGCTGCGTGAAGTAACGCATACACCTCGGCCCTGGTGTGTGTGTGTGTGTGTGTGTGTGTGTGAGTGAGTGAGTGAGTGAGTGAGTGAGTGAGTGAGTGTGTGTGTGTGTGTGTGTGTGTGTGTGTGTGTGTGTGTGTGTGCGTGTGCACAGCGCGGGCATCGCTGTTCAGAATCCCGTCTATCTTCCAAAATGCAATGCTTTTATCCAAATTAACTGGTTATAAATTACCTGAGGTGAAAATGTTAGCTAACATTCACACGCTTCGCGCCACTCTGTATGACGTTTGCTGTTGCAGCAGACAGAGCCACAGTCAGACTGGCCAATCAACTAGCCCGACATACACTTTTACTGGCCCCGGGCCATTGGACCATTGCTTATGTCGAGCCCTGGCCGTCAGCCAAACAGCGTAGTTGTTCCTAAAGGCATCCTTGGTATGGCTGTACCATTTGGACTAGTTTTTTTTGTTTGAATTAACTGAACAGTATTTGCATGGAGCTGCATGGAAATAACCTTTTGCAAACAAAGCAAAAGTTTTCTCTCTAGAAAACAGAGTCCATCATTAAAGACTGAGCTGTCAGCGATAAACCAACAGGCATCTTTGGTACTGCTATACCAGATGGACTGCTTTTTCCCTTGTGAAGCCATTATGAAAACAATTACAAGAGTTTTCTAAAACATTTTTCTCTTTGTTTATTCCTCAGGATTTTTTTTTTTTTACACAGGGTTAATATTTTTCGTTATTTGTAAAACTACTTTGAAAAGAGTGCACAATTTAAAGGGTAACTTCGGGTTTTTGAACCTGGACCCTAGTTTCCTATGTTCTTGTGACTGATGGGAACAACAATCTTCGACATTGGTCCAGTATAAAGCGAGTAGGTCTGTCACGATAACAAATTTAGCTGGATGATAAATTGTCCCAGAAATTGTTGCGATAAACGATAATATTGACGTTCTGAGACCATTTTCATCTGATATAATGATAATGGTATAATATTGCAGGTACACCTTTTCAACGATCAATACACTTTTATTTCTAAGGACTATTTAACACTGGAACTGGAAGATTTAAATATCCACAATATGTCTTTGATCTCCTTCAGTCTGACTCGTTCATGATGTTTACAGTTGTGGAATTGCCGTTTGTGACCCGTCTGTTCTCCCAGGTAATTCATACTGGCTGTCAAATATTTGCAGCATTCCTCGAGTGTTTGTGATAGACTACAGACTCTGTACTGCATTTAACAATTATTTATTAAACACTAAATATTAAATTTAAATAATATATAATTAAGAAATTATATCTATCTATATCTACAGTATGTAGCTGTCTGCCACATGGTGAGTAAATGTTTGTACCAAAATACTTTACCACTTTCATACACACAGACATAGTCCACAGCGGCGTTTATGTCCAAGCCTGTCTCCACCGCCTCCACCTGCAGGTTGTCAACTGTATGCTTTGGAATGAAAGGGAGAAAACAGGACGCTGAGTAACACTGCGGATATCAGTCATATTCTTTTTTTCTCTTTTCTTTTGATGGCACCTTAACTGCAAAGTGCGGAGAGAGAGAGAGACAAGGAACTCAAACAAGCATGCAAATGGCATTATTGCGGCCGGAAAAATGATCGAGCTCATTTTTATCGCGCGATTAATTGATTTATTGACTATCGCGCCAGGCCTAAAAGCGAGATCGCTTCAGTTGGCAGCTGCCAAACCAGCTTCAATGTAAATTATAGCACAATTACGCACCTTCAATTTATGGCCAAGGGCTGTTTGAGATAGACCTTTTAGTTAAAGAGTAAGATCCTTTTTGTTTAACATGAAACAGCCCCGAAATCACCATCACCAAACCCACCAGACTAAAAGTACTGAATAGTAATCTTACTCTTTAACTAAAAGGTCTATCTCTGTAGGGATCCTTTCCATAATGTTGTCAGACACTTAGAATAATAATCTGAGTCTGTCAGCAGCAACAACAGAACTTTTAGTGGACACTAACTGACCATGCACAGTTGCCCTATATAACATTGCAGCCCGGTTCACATTGACCAATTTTCAAAGATTCACACAAAAACATAGGAAAATAGGGTCCAGGTTGAAAAAAACTGAAGTTATCCTTTAAGCTTAGCGAAAAAATGACCATCAATGGTAGAAACATAGATAGGGGTTGGCAGAGGCTTCATGGGGATACCAGCTTGTCGGACCAGATTGTGGTCGAGGAAGTTGTCCTCAGCACCAGAGTCAATTAGGGCAGATAATGGCAGACAGATCTTTAAACAGGAGCGTAGCAGGGATCACTAAGCGGGGAACTGTGGGTTCAGAATCTGAAGTAGGGCTCGCAAGTAGACCCACCTTTACTTGCGAGCCTTGTCTTTTGGCCAAATAGGGCATCTCGAGAGAAAGTGGGAGGAGTCTCCACAGTACAGGCACTCACCTGCCTGCATACGTTGACGTCTCTCTGCTGGGGACAGCCGAGCATGGCCCAGTTGCATGGGTTCCTCCTGCTCCCGGGCAGAGGGAACTGAAGTGGGGGGAAACCGTCCTAGAGGAGGTGTGGGCCGGGTGTTAGAATGAGAGGGAGCCCCTCCCATGGTGTGAGCCCGACAGCCTCTCTCCAGTCTCTCCCGCAACCTGTTGTTGATCTTAATGGCAAGAGAATACAGGTCCTTAGGTTCATCTCGGGTAGCAAGTTCATCTTTCACAGAGTCATTACACCCATTCAATAATGCTCCCTTAAGCGCCTCCTCATTCCATTTAGAATTCGCAGCTAATGTCCAGAACCCAACCGAATAATCAGCTACGCTGTCCGTACCCTGCCTCAGCTTCAAAAGCCTCTTGGACGCGTTCCCGGCATGGTCCAGATGGAAAAATCCCCCTGGGGGGGCACCATCGTTGCTTTCTTGAGCAATTAAATATATCTCTTGTTCTGCCTGTTTTGTGATATACATGCCTGAAAAAGTGCCTAATATTTCTATACTGAAATAATATCGGCATTATAATTATTATGACTATGATGATTTTTCATTAGGCTATTTTTGGTGCCTCCTCAGCACTTGGTGCCCTACACACAGCGCGTGATGCGCGTGGTGGGAGCGCCGGCTCTGCTTTAACTAAAATCAAAACAACACTATGTAACTTTTGCTGAGTAACTATGACCTCTACTGACACAAGTGGTAAATACAGGATGCCGATGCATTTAGTTCTGTCGATGTTGGAGCAGGCAGGGTACGTAGCCGCACTGTTCATCTTACTGTGTAATAGTTTTTCTGATGTTAACTATATTACATCACACAAGAAAATGCTTATCTAGTTTGATGTCTTCCACTCAAATTCGGTGAGCCATTGGAGGAAGGTTGTGACTTGGGAGCTGATGCTTGTCACCTTTCTTTGGACAACTCCTCCCGTCTTGCAGCTCGTACCCACTTTCGCCATTCACTTGGTGCCCTTAAATACAGTATATATGGAAGAAAACCTGCCAGCCAGCAGGTTAGGTTTAGCCTGGTTGACACCAGACCCTTCTTCGTTATAACTGAGAGTGGGTCTGGGCAAGCTTCATTCACAGCCTATTTCCAAAGGGGCGTCACCAACGGACGCCACTCAAATGCCTCTGGGCGCAAATGGATAGTCCTTCAACCAATCAGACCAATGATCTGGGTGACGTAGCCGTTACAGCGGCATCATCAGGTTGCTGTGCTTCGGTGGCCGTTATGTTGAATGGAAACAAAAAGCTGCTCGCCATCGCTGCGCTATCGTCATTGTGTAAAGCCCGCCTCAACGGTTGTGATTGGTGTAGAGTCCGCCTCAGCGGTTGTGATTGGTGCCTCGATTTGGAAAAATTGGAAATTGGCTCTTGGCCAGACCGACTTGCAGAGCAAATCTCGAAATTTGCTGGAAGTTTGTCAGGGTTTTCCCAGGCTAGGTAAGGTTCAGATAGTCACAGCTAAAACACACCGGGCACGTACGCATAGCTTATAGCCCATGAAGCATAGATGCATACCTGCACTCAAAAAAATAACTCATTGGATGAACTCAATTAAATTGTGGGCAGGATTTCCATCCAATAAATATATGTAGCCCCAACTCAAACTAAGTACATCCATTCAACGAAATGTAAATCAGTTAACCTAACTCATTTATATCAAATAGATACAACAGAACATAAATGAGTGAGCCCATATTATTTTTATCAAATAGATACAACAGTATGTCATTGAGTTAGCCTAATGGATTTTTATCAAATTCAGCTGAAATGAAATGATTACATTAGCTAAATGAAATTGATTTACACATACACATGAAAAAAAACCTGGTTGACACCTTTTTATTGAAATACATTAAGATTTGAACATCTTTTACTTAGAGCCCCTCCACTCAAAAATGTTTTTCTTCTTGTTCCTCCTGTTGGATGTTTGAGCTTCATCGTGCTGAATGATGTAAAATAGAATTAACTTTATTGATTCCCGCAGGGGACATTCACATATTACTACCGCTCACAAAACATAGCTGTGATAATGTGACCTTCCACTGTGGGGATCACTGAAGTGCCATCTAATCTACATTATTCTACACAGTGAATCACAAACATGTATGTGCAGAGTTTGAGACATAAAAGGCTGTTTTCACACTTATCTGCTGAAAGTGGGAATTTTCTCCAAGCAAGTGAAAATCCAGTTTTATAGGGCCGGCCTACTGGCATGATTTGTGATATCACAGCTAATTTGGAATTCAAGTCTGATCCAATATTCAATTAATATTAATGTGATGTAGAAACTTGAAGCTGTAATGTGCACATACACTGAACATAGGTGTGCAGTACTGCATGCATGTAACACATGCATGCAGTACTGCACCTACCTACATGTGCATGTTACTGCACCACTGGACATGGAAAACTTAATAAATGTGCAAATTCATAGATTCTGGAAATTCTAATGAGGTAGGAGTAAATTCCCCTTTTAAGGATTTACATGTGAAAAAAGAATGTTTTTCTGCGTAAAAAAAAACAAGACAGAAATTATTGTTCCAAGCAGATTTGTATGAGTCTTAATACTAATAATGTCTGGAGTGCATCTTTAAACAAAAATATCAACATATTAACTTTTTTACTAGATAAAACACAAGTATATAAACTTGAAATAACAGTATACTGGTACAAAATGAATACCCAGCTATCCCAAATCTCAAAAACAAAGACACTATAGCTTACACGTGTTAAACTCAAGGCCCGTGGGCCAAATCCTGCCCCACGCAAGTTTTGGTCCGGCCCTGCATATCAATCAATTCAGGTTTACAATCAATTCTGGCCCGCCTAGATGTGCACCAAACCAAAAAGACAGAACTGTTTTCAAACTAATTACGGGACACTCAAAGTAGAATTTGGCAGATTTGCCAACTTTGACACACTCAGAAATTCCCACAGAAGCAGAGTTTTCATACTCAGGGTGTGAAACAGGTTGCTGTAAAAAATGTAATCATTATTTTGCTGAATTTGCTGAACTCTATGATGGCTAAGGAACTTTTTTGCTGACTTTTTAGGGCTTAATGTTGACCAAACTGTAATTAAGAAAGCTATATGAGACATGCAATAATACAGTCAAAAATATTTGACTTTCGATTAAATAAAAGCATGTCAATAAACTATACATGTTGGCCCTTAATGCAATCTCATTTTCCAGTGTCACCCTTAGTGAAGCTGAGTTTGACACTCCTGCTATAGCTGGATAGAATGCACTGCAAAAACTCTGTATTGGATAAGTATATTGTAGTTGCTTGCCTTGAACTACCATTACATAAAAGGGAAAGAAAAAAATCTGCAATTGGCATCTACAACCAATAGGTTATGGCAAATACAAAATTCCCCACTACTGTTCATTAAAATTGAAGAGCCTTGGTGGTTGGTGTGTTATCATAGCTGGTAACAGAAACAAGTATTGTGGACCACTGTTAAGACTAGCAAAAGAAAGAGAAAAAAAAGAACAAAAATCACAAAACTATTAGTAATAATTCCTAGTAATTAAGGAATAAATAAAGGAATTCATTTAAAAAGAACTTCACGTAAATGTCAAAAAAAGTTCTGGCCACTCACAATCAAAGTAAAATACAGCATGTTGAGCTGTTTTTAGATCAATTTAAATCCATCTCGAGAGTCATGAAATCAAATAAGTAGAGATGAATGGCACAGAGGAGGTAGAGTCAAGAAATTATGATGGAGAGGTGAAATGGGCAAACTTTCTGGGTGTAAACACATAGGCGGAGTTTGACATTCGAGCCAGGGGGGGCAAAAAAAAAAAAAAACCTCATTGTAGAAGCTGAGACCTGGCTACCACTTGGGGAACACAGCACGAGCACATATGGATAAAACAAACATGCTAAATAAATAATTTTTTTTTTAAAGAAGATTTTAAATTACATTCTAACAATTTAACAATTCGGCCTCATGAAATCCAATCGCAGCACGGCTGTCTTGGAACACAATAGACAGACGGTGGTGGAATGCCCCGACACTTAAATTCAACTAAAATGTAACCGTGAACAGTGTTGGACCTACAGTCTGTTGAGATGCCTCTCCAAACGCAGAAACCAAGCGCAGTCACACAATAAACCGTTAAGACACGTTAAGAAAAAAAGATCCGTATTTTGCCGTAATCCAATGACACGAAAAAAAGTAATCCACAGCGATCAGGAGATCCACCTCACCGCTTAAACAATGTGGAATAAAATATATAAAAGTCCAAATCTACACAAAACGTGCAATCAATTAGTAAGCTGACAGCACATTTATATAGGCTACATGGCATTTAGGCAACCTTTATTGCAACGTTGGCACGGTAAGATGTCCAGACTAGTGCAACATTCATTTTCGTTTTTTGCGTCCTGCATATGCGTTGACAATGGTCTCAGGTGAGAGCCAGAGCCCTGAAAAAATATTTTTTTTACTAAAGCAGTAGGCCTAGACTATATTAAATCAGATGTATTACCTACCACAATTCAGTTGTTTTGTGTTATTTAAAATATTTATAAAATATCTAGTCATGCCATGAAACAATGCAATTACCCGCTTCAGCCTTTCAGCTGTTGTATCTTTGCATTCAGCTTGTGCCCATCCAAATTCATTATGATCTTCTGGAAAAACTCGAAGATGTATTTGAGGTTGTCTGGAAAATTCAAATCAAGGGCATAAATGAGCCCAAAAAGCATGACGAAGCCCATGATGACACTGCCCAAGTTGCTCAGGACTTTGATGCCTTCAATCACAACTCCAACGTCCTCAGGCTCCTGATCCCCATCTCTTTGTATCACGTAAATCCCCATGACTGTGGTTGCTAGGTCACTTTCTGCATCCTCAGTTGCCAGTGCCTGAACACCACAAACACAGAAAACACCGCAAGTGTTTAATAAAGATGGACAGAGAAATAAGGGGACAGACACAGTGATGCAGGGCTCCACAGGTAATGGAGACAGACAAAACAAATACACACACACACACACACACACACACACACACACACGCACACACGCACACACACACACACACGCACACACACTCTCTTGTTTTACTTTTGTCTACAGGCCAGTTTTGCCCGGTCCAATATTGCGGCGATGAAGAGCAACAAATAGCTAAGTTAACCAAAGCAGTCAATGTGTGGCCTCTAACGCTAGCTATAGGTCAAGAGTGAAATTCGGCTCGCTTAACTGTTGCACACATTCCGGTCAGTAATACAGAATTAATGTTATTTGACCGTTAGATACTTTCTAATCTACTACAGAAAACGAACACTTACTAAGTAGTGGATTTCCCCCTTTTATTTTGCAGCATCCTTCAAACGTTACCTTTGCGTTGCAGCCGGAGGATGAAGAGATGGGCGGAAACTGAAAGAGCGCGCTGTCTTGCACATGCGCAAAGGGTGGTCCTGTATGACACTTTTTTTTGGCGATCTAACGTAAATCAATCTCTTAGGTGGAGCTATTAATACATTTTTAGTTAAACCACTTAAATGTGTATACATATGATCTTAAATAGATATATTTAAATAAAGCAAATTATATTTAAATGTGTCACCTCTAAGAAGGGCTTGAATCATTTCTTTGAGTGCCGCGCGCCTGGCCATTCATACACAAAGTCATCCTTCTTCTCTTGGTCCTCACTCCGATAGAAAGAGACAGGATGAGTGGTGGAAACTGTGGTAATTGTAGCCTATATACAGTATGTGTGTGTGTGTGTGTGTGTGTGTGTGTGTGTGTGTGTGTGTGTGTGTGTGTGTGTGTGTGTGTGTGTGTGTGTGCGTGTGTGTGTGTGCGTGTGCGTGCGTGTGCGTGTGTGTGTGTGTGTGTGTGTGTGTGTCACTCTCTCTGTCCATCCATCGGTCTCTCCCTCCGTGTGCCTGATCGTGTGTCTCGCTGTGAGAAGTCAAGACAGCCCAAATCACCATGAACCTACTGTGGTACTTCCTGTATGTGATTAACTGCCTTGCTTGAAACATTCTCTCACGTCTCGTGCAAGAAAGAGAGGAGATGACGAAATGATTGCTGCAGCGCGGGCCAACGCAGCCGCTCCGTGACCGGTATAAACAGATAGATTGGATAACATAGGTGCTGAAATAAAAATAGCTGCGCTACGCAGATATGCGCAACGCTTACGGTGAGTGTGTTTTCACTGTAAGTTACCACAGTAATAGGGCTCTATATAAACCAAGTCTTTTTCTCAGTTGTTTTCTCTTTGTCAGTAAGTGTATGGAGTGCTCATACAGTCCAAATATGTAACATTACCTATTAAATGCTTTATGCAGATAATTACTTACCTCTGTACCAACTCCAGTGTAGTGGATGCTGACACTTGATATTCAAGATTGAACGCATAAAAGGAGCCAAAGAAGACGACAAAAGCACTGGTGAAGTCATTAAGTTGGTTAGTCTTAAAGAGGACCTTCCCCTCAATGCTGACCATCCAACGGGTGGAAGACATCAAACTTCTTCCTAAAAAACAAACAAACATCTTATCTCATTTGCAGTGTGTCACAGAATACCAAACATACATTGCTAATAAAACATCCTCTTCTTCAAACTATTTCTCATACCTAGCATGATCACCCTTGGTGTGGTGGGCAATGTCACCTCCTGCTCAATGGACAAAAAAGAAAAGCATCTCACATATTGGAAGTCATTTATGTTTACATAAAACATGTTGAACTGATAGTTCTGAGGCTAATTTTTGCTGGACATCTTGATGGTATTAAGTGGCCAAACTCTGAAGCCGAGGCAAAAAAAAAAAAAAATGCTATCCACAAATGCTCCACATTAATGTTACTTAAAGACACTTTCCCTGTCACCCGACATAACTTATAGAGTGGGTGTTTTTTTTAAAAGATGTAACGTTAACATTAGATGCTATTAAAACTAGATTGGCAACTATAGAGGTAACGGTTTAATGTTAACTTTACCTCCACTAATGTTAGGTTAATATAAACGCGGTAATAAGTTTTGCTTAATCATGCTAAAAAACTGACAAATCAATCAACAGAATCGGGAATATAACATTAGCATTAAGCGGATGTTAGCCAAAATGCGGCAACAGCAAGCTCAAAAGCTAGCAGTTACTGCCCTTGAACTTCCAGAATATGGGTTACATTTTAATACAGACAAATTTATAATAGTGGTCTGACCTTCTCCGGGAACCATCACCTTATCGTGGTGGAGAGGTTTGTGTGTCCCTATGAACCTGAGGGCTGTGTTGTCTGGAGCTTTGTGCTCCTGGTAGGGTCTCCCAAGGCAAAGTGGTCTCAGGTGAGGGGCCAGACAAAGAATGGTTCAAAAACCCTATGAAAAAACGAGGTAGAGATGATGTGACCCTGCCCGGAGGAAGCCCGGGGCCCCCGTCTGGAGCCAGGCCCAGATGGAGGGCCCATCAGCGAGCGCCTGGTGGCCGGGTTTGCCATGGAGCCCGGCCGGGCACAGCCCGAAAAAGCTACGTGGCACCTCTCTCTCCAACCCATGGGCCCACCACCTGTGGGAGGAACCGCTGGGGTCGGGTGCGCTGCCACATGGGTGGCAGTGAAGGTCAGGGGCCTCGACGGACCAGACCCGGGCAGCAGACGCTGGCTCTGGGGACGTGGAACGTCACCTCTCTGTGGGGGAAGGAACCGGAACTTGTGCGGGAGGTGGAGCGCTACCAGTTGGATCTGGTGGGGCTTACCTCTACGCACAGTCTCGGTTCTGGAACCATACTCCTGGATAGGGGTTGGACTCTTTTCTTCTCCGGAGTTGCCCAGGGTGTGAGGCGCCGGGCGGGTGTGGGGATACTCACAAGCCCCCGGCTGAGCGCCGCTACGTTGGAGTTTACCCCGGTGGACGAGAGGGTCGCCTCCCTACGCCTGCGGGTTGTGGGGGGGGAAAACTCTGACTGTTGTTTGTGCGTATGCACCAAACAAGAGCTCGGAGTATTCGGCCTTCTTGGAGACCTTGAATGGAGTCCTGTATGGGGCTCCAGTAGGGGACTCCATAGTTCTGCTGGGGGACTTCAACGCGCACGTGGGCAATGATGGAGACACATGGAGAGGCGTGATTGGGAGGAACGGCCTCCCTGATCTAAACCAGAGTGGTTGTTTGTTGTTGGACTTCTGTGCTAGTCATGGATTGTCTATAACGAACACCATGTTCGAACATAGGGATGCTCATAAGTGTACTTGGTACCAGAGCACCCTAGGCCAAAGGTCAATGATCGATTTTATAATCGTTTCATCTGATCTGAGGCCGTATGTTTTGGACACTCGGGTGAAGAGAGGGGCAGAGCTGTCAACTGATCACCATCTGGTGGTGAGTTGGGTCAGAGGGTGGGGGAAGACTCTGGACAGACCTGGTAAACCCAAACGGGTAGTGCGGGTGAACTGGGAACGTCTGGAGGAGGCCCCTGTCCGACAGACTTTCAACTCACACCTCCGGCGGAGCTTTTCGTGCATCCCTGTGGAGGCTGGGGGCATTGAACCCGAGTCGACAATGTTCAAAGTTTACATTGCTGAAGCTGCGGCGGGGAGCTGTGGTCTTAGGGTCTTAGGTGCCTCAAGGGGTGGCAACCCACGAACACCGTGGTGGACACCGGTGGTCAGGGAAGCCGTCCGACTGAAGAAGGAGTCTTTCTGGGATATGTTATCCCAGGGGACTCCGGAGGCAGTTGCAAGGTACCGAAGGGCCCGAAGGGCTGCAGCCTCTGCCGTGAAAGAGGCAAAGCAGCGGGTGTGGGAGAAGTTCGGAGAAGACATGGAGAAGGACTTTCGGTCGGCACCAAGGTGCTTCTGGAAAACCGTTCGCCACCTCAGGAGGGGGAAGCGGGGAACCATCCAAGCTGTGTACAGTAAGGATGGGACGCTGCTGACCTCAACTGAGGAGGTAATAGGGCGGTGGAAGGAGCACTTTGAGGAACTCCTAAATCCGACTAATACGCCCTCTATGGTAGAGGCAGAGCTGGAGGATGATGGGGGATTGTCGTCAATTTCCCTGGTGGAAGTTGCTGAGGTAGTTAAACAACTCCACAGTGGCAAAGCCCCAGGGATTGATGAGATCCGTCCAGAAATGCTTAAAGCTCTGGGTGTGGAGGGGTTGTCTTGGTTGACACGCCTCTTCAACATTGCGTGGAAGTCGGGGACGGTGCCTAAGGAGTGGCAGACCGGGGTGGTGGTTCCCCTTTTCAAAAAGGGGGACCAGAGGGTGTGTGCCAATTACATGGGTATCACACTTCTCAGCCTCCCCGGTAAAGTCTACTCCAAGGTGCTGGAAAGGAGGGTTCGGTCGATAGTCGAACCTCAGGTTGAAGAGGAACAATGCGGATTCCGTCCTGGTCGTGGAACAACGGACCAGATCTTTACTCTCGCAAGGATCCTGGAGGGAGCCTGGGAGTATGCCCAACCGGTCTACATGTGCTTTGTGGATCTGGAGAAGGCGTATGACCGGGTCCCCCGGGAGACACTGTGGGAGGTGCTGCGGGAGTATGGGGTGAGGGGGTCCCTTCTCAGGGCCATCCAATCTCTGTACTACCAAAGCGAGAGCTGTGTCCGGGTTCTCGGCAGTAAGTCGGACTCGTTTCAGGTGAGAGTTGGCCTCCGCCAGGGCTGCGCTTTGTCACCAATCCTGTTTGTAGTATTTATGGACAGGATATCGAGGCGTAGTCGGGGTGGAGAGGGGTTGCAGTTTGGGGTGTGAAGCGGCTGGGATGAGGATCAGCACCTCTAAATCTGAGGCCATGGTTCTCAGCAGGAAACCGATGGAGTGCCTTCTCCAGGTAGGGAATGAGTCTTTACCCCAAGTGAAGGAGTTCAAGTACCTTGGAGTCTTGTTCGCGAGTGAGGGAACAATGGAGCGGGAGATTGGTCGGAGAATCGGCGCAGCGGGTGCGGTATTACACTCAATTTATCGCACCGTTGTGACGAAAAGAGAGCTGAGCCAGAAGGCAAAGCTCTCAATCTACCAATCAGTTTTCGTTCATACCCTAACCTATGATCATGAAGGCTGGGTCATGACCGAAAGAACGAGATCCAGGGTACAAGCAGCCGAAATGGGTTTCCTCAGGAGGGTGGCTGGCGTCTCCCTTAGAGATAGGGTGAGAAGCTCAGTCATCCGTGAGGAGCTCGGAGTAGAGCCGCTGCTCCTTCGCGTCGAAAGGAGCCAGTTGAGGTGGTTCGGGCATCTGGTAAGGATGCCCCCTGGGAACCTCCCTAGGGAGGTTTTCCAGGCACGTCCAGCTGGGAGGAGGCCTCGGGGAAGACCCAGGACTAGGTGGAGGGATTATATCTCCAACCTGGCCTGGGAACGCCTCGGGATCCCCCAGTCAGAGCTGGTTAATGTGGCTCGGGAAAGGGAAGTTTGGGGTCCCCTGCTGGAGCTGCTACCCCCACAACCCGTTACCGGATAAGCGGAAGAAGATGATGATGATGATGATGATGGTCTGACCAGTGAAAAAGATGTCCCGAACAGTGCGTGTAAAACGAGGTTGTGTTGCTTTACCGATCGTCGTCATTATAGCTAATCCTCACCATGGAGAAAATGAAAGTAGTTAACAGCTTGCTCTTGCCTAGCTATGACGCAGGTCGGTAAACTAAACCTAACATCGTCGCTTGCAAACGCTTGTGAGCAGAGATTTTAATGTCACAGAATTAGCAAAGATTGGTCTTACCTTAACGCTGCTCCAGCTCTCTTTGAGGAGTGTGTGTGACCGGACTCTGGTGCCCACAGACCAAACCGGTACTCCTTTGAAGTCTCTTCCCGGTACTCCTTTCAACGCCTTTGAAGTATCTACCCTCTACTCTTTTGAACTCGTGAGGTGACAGTTCAGATCTGGCGGTCAAGCATTTATATCCGTAATTCCTTTCTTGTTTCTCTCAATAAATTATTTACACTGACAATGACTTATTTCATCAGTAAATTGCTGTTGAACGACAAAAACCACTAGATGGGAAAAGGGTATTTTACAAAACCTTTGAATGCAACACAATGCTGGCGAGTTTCAAATGAACGCACCGTCCGTGTTGTTTTTCAGACAATGGCAGCTGCAGAGTGCAGACTGTTACGTCTCGGTGTTGGAATCCTCTACAGGGAAATACAGTCACACGTTACACCGTTTAACGTAAACTGTTAGCAGCGATGCTTTTGAAAAAAAAAAGTCAGGCATTTTTGTTCTTATTCGGTCTCGTTACTACCGTTTACGTTGGAACCGGTGCCCTATTGGCACCGCGTTTCGGTACCTAAAACCTACTCCTAAAACACAGGGCTTTCAAGCTGGGGAGCAGAGTTCATGTCCCGGAAGAAGTTAAGGAGAAAACACAAGACTTTCATCAAGGAAACAGGTGTTCATGTCCAACCAGTCCTCCAAACCATCCAAGTATATCTGTCTGGCTTTTCATAAATTAGCGCCCCTAGCTGTGGCAGGAATTACCACCTCATACTTTAACCAGAGCTGTTAACATTGTGCAGGGGCGTAACACAAAATTCTGGACCCTGTACACATGCATTCTCTACAGGCCCCTCTCTGCATCCACGGCTATTCATTTTAGTATCTTAGTGTGCCCTCCTTACACCAGGGCCCTTTGTAACAACTCACCAAACCCCCCCCCCCCCCAGTTCGACGCCGCTGACATTGTGAAACGGTTGCAGTTTGGTTAGGTTTAGGCACAAAGCTACTATTACTGTGGTAACAAAGCTACTCAGGTGGGGCACGCTGAGGGCTATGCATACATCCCAACCCCTCTGGTCATCCCAGGTGGGGAAAAACACTTGGGTAGTTTCGCAATTCATGCTTTCAAGCCTCCACTAAGGCTATGTTACATTTGGAAATCTTTTTAATGGGGCATTATGTCCTCCCAAGTCATCTGATCAAACTGCAAATTTGTTCCCAAAAGTTCTTCCCTAGACTCTTAAGTGTTCCCTTTTGTCATAAGTTGTCCTTGTTTTTAACCATTGTGTTGCCACAGCTAAAACAAGGACAACAAACAAAAAGCCAGTCATATTCCCTGTTTGTGTTCACATTAACTTGGCCATTGAAGCTGATTCTGATTCTGTTCCAGTAAAGCTCCTTCTCTTCCTGTTCGCAGATTATACACTGAGTACAGCACACGGGGTGATGAGAGAGATGGTCCACCTGGAAACGTATCAGCTGTTGGTGCTGCTGATGCTGTGCAGTTCAGGTGCTTTAAAGATGACGTGTTATTATTCAAATATTTGTGTTGAATCAAAGGACAAAACTGCTCTCACATACACAGACAGAATTAAGACAAAAAGGGAAAATGGACAATAAACAATAATTCAATAAATCCTCCATGCATTGTAAAGTTAGCCACAAGGCTCTGTGCTTGGACCATTTCTATTTAGCTTAAGTATGCTTCTTCTAGGCAATATTGTTAGGAAATACTTGATAAAGTTTCACTATGCAGATAATACCCAATTATACCTATTGATTAGGCCAGAAGAAACCAATCAGCTAGTTAAACTTCAAGCATGCAATATTTACACAATAGGTACCAGTTACTTAAAGACAATTACATTATACGTTTTCTTTAAATCCATCCCAGACTTCCAATTCATTTCAATTCATTTCTTTTTATAGTATCAAATCATAACCAGTTATCTCGAGACACTTTACAGATAGAGTAGGTCTAGACCCCACTCTATAATATAAGGAGACCCAACAATTCCAGTAATTCCCTCAAAAGCAAGCATTTGGTGCAACAGTGGCACCAACAGCTATAGGAATAGATGGCTCAATAGAGCTGTGACTCTCTGTCAGCCTGGCTACAGTGATGAAAAGAAACATTGGGTTGTTCTTATTTTCTTCTATTAGTGATGAGTAATAGTGTGATCTGGCATTTCTGAGGGCCTCTGATGTTTTCAGACTTGTGTTCTGTGTATAATCTTTAGTAAACTGGTAAAGTGTTTTTGCTGAGCTGGTAGAAGATTCTTCACAAAACATCCTGAGAAAGTTTGTTCTGTCCACAGTTGTGATCCAATCATGCTGCTTTATAATGATGTTTACCTTCTGATTTTCTCCTCAGGACTGCAGGCTGAAAAAGAACAAACATCAACAGGTACACAGAGACAGAAAAGAGAAATAAAAAAAACCATTAAAGCAGAATCAGCATTTACAGTTTCATCTTTCCTATTTAAATTAACGTATTTCGCTGATGACTCTCCTGTTTCTGTTCAGAGCCTGTCAGGTTGGTAGGAGGAGCAAGTCGCTGTGCAGGAACACTGGAGCTTGAACAGGGAGAATGGAGACCAGTGAGTTACATTACAGTAGATTATTACTCTGACTGGAACCTGAAGACAGCAGCTGCTGCCTGCAGAGAGTTGGACTGTGGCTCTGCTGTTTCTGTAGAAGAGAGACAAGAGTCCTCAGTCAGATCTGTGTGGCGGATCAGGTCTGACTGTGTTGAGTCTGGATCTACTCTGAGGAAGTGTGCATCATCAGATTCCTCTTCCTCCATCCTCTATCTCAGCTGCTCAGGTAAGCCCATCAGTGACATCATCTATGACATCATCTATGACAGTAATGTACCAGGTTGACAAACACATGCAGCAGCTAGAATGGCAGCAGACTGTCTCCAGCAGCCATGACGGAGTCTGATGAGCTGCTGCCTCAGTAAATCAGCTTCTGAATGCATCAACATAAATATCGGTAGATATGAAACATACACCAAGATATATATATCAGTAGATATGAAACATGTCTGCTGCTTCAGGAGTCCCCTGGGCCAACCAGCACCCAGCCTGAAAGGACTCCTTTTTCAGCTTGACAGCTTTCTGAGCAACTGGTTTTCACCAGCAGGTTCTTTGGTTGCCACCATAACAGGCACCAATGACCAACTGGCCCCAACTTTGAGCAGCTCAGCTCAGACAGGGGATCGTTAGTATCTCCCTATCCCTTTTAGAGTTTAGAGATCATTTTCTAAACAAGTTTTTATTCTGGGTTACACGTTGTAACTTGTCTGTGTGGAGAGCAAAGATTGTGAAGTACCTAAGGAGAAGGAACAGAATGATGCAGATGATGATGATGTGCAGGGACTTGCACAGACATTTTGGGGCAATTTGCTCAAGTGAAAAATGGAAAAATAATTAATAAAACTTTGCATCCTGGGTGGAGATGTGGACATGGTTGAGGAATACAGATACCTGGGTGTTAATATCAACAACAGGCTGAACTGGAAAATCAACAGCATTGCTGTTGACAAGAAGGGGATGAGCATGATCTGTCTGCCTATCTGCCTGTCTGCCTGTCTGTCTGCCTCTCTGTGTGTCTGCCTGTCTGTGTATCTGATGTGTGTCTGCATGTCTGTCTGTGTGTCTGCCTGTCTGCTATGGGTTGTACGTTTCATGAAAAAACACCCGAACCGCTCGGCCCGCTTGTCTCAGTTTGGAGCGTGTGTGTGCCTCACGGTTCGACGCATGCGCAATGTAGCCTCATGCTCGTATGTGACCTCAGACAGTGTGTTTCCCTTTCGCGCGTAAGAAGAGGTGTGGGCAAGTTACCAACAAAACGTACAACTAAAGACCATGCAAAACATTTCAGACCGTCCTGCCAACCTGTATACATTTTAACATTAATGTACTGTAACGTTTTTTTCACTCTAAAGTCGCTGAAGCGGCTGCAGTTTAGATCCTGTCGGGTCTCTGCAGCGGGCGGGGCTGCTCAGTTCTCCCTGAAACTGACGCGCGCACGCACGCACGCACGCACGCACGCACGCACACACACACACACACACACACACACACACACACACACACACACACACACACTAAAACACACTAACACACACAGTGGATGCAGGAAAAAACGGAGATGAGACGTATAGAGGAGGACCTGACAGCTACGCTCGTTATTGTGAGTGCAATGATAAGTCCAATAAGTACTTTATCAAACCATATGAAGTGTGTGTCCCAGCCCAGGCCAGGATAGGAAATTAACTAACAATGTAAACTGTTTTTATGTTTAATGTATTCTGATTTATTCAAAAGACGGAGCTTTAAGAGTTCCTCTCTTTCTTTTAAAGAATACATTTTTGTAAGAGCTACAATGAAGTTGGCAGTTTGATAAATGCAAGTTATTTCAATTGATATTCTGTAATATTTCAATCTTCATGTGCTAAAAGGGCACATAAGTTCCTGTAGATGGCAATACACATTCTCTTTTTTTTGCCAAATAAATGAAAAGCATGTTGAAATCATCAATGTCTTCCATCTTGCTGTATCAAAATCTCACCTAGCTTTCCTCAGAGATGGTACCAATAATGTGCTTAAAGTCAAGTCAAATTCAGTTTGTGCATGATTACATGATATAACTATATAATTATTTAATACTGTATCCTACATTGTGGATAATTAAGCTATATATCATATGCTTAAGTATATTTCTGGAGTGTTAAAGATTAAAAGAAAAAATAACAAGAACCGTAAAGAACCGAGAAACAGTGACCCTAAAACCGTGAAACGAACTAAACCGTGGGTTTTGTGAACCGTACCACCCCTACTGTCTGCCTGTCTGTCTGATGTGTGTCTGCCTGTCTGTGTGTCTGCCTGTCTGTCTATCTGTCTGTGTGTCTGCCTGTCTGTGTGTCTGCCTGTCTGTCTGCCTGTCTGTGTGTCTGATGTTTGTCTGCCTGTCTGTGTATCTGATGTGTGTCTGCATGTCTGTCTGTGTCTGCCTGTCTGTGTGTCTGCCTGTCTATCTGTGTCCGCCTGTCTTTGTGTCTGCCTGTCTATGTGTCTGTATGTCTGTATATCTGCCTGTCCGTGTGTATGCCTCTCTGTGTGTCTGCCTGTCTGTGTCTCTGTCTGTCTGTGTGTCTGTCTGCCTATCTGTGTGTCTGCCTGTGTATGTCTCTGTCTGTCTGTGTGTCTGTCTGTCTGTGTGTGTGGCTGCCTGTCTGCCTGCCTGTCTGTCTGCCTTTCTGCCTCCCTGTGTGTGTCTGGCTGTCTGTCTGTCTGTGTGTGTGTGTGTGTGTGTGTGTGTGTGTGTGTGTGTGTCTGCCTGTCTTTGTGTCTGCCTGTCTGTGTGTCTGATGTGTGTCTGCCTGTCTGTGTGTCTGATGTGTGTCTGCCTGTCTGTGTGTGTGTCTGTCTGCCTGTCTGTGTGTCTGCATGTCTGTCTGCCTGTATGTGTGTCTGATGTTTGTCTGCCTGTCTGTGTGTCTGCCTGTCTGTCTGCCTCTCTGTGTGTCTGCCTGTCTGTGTATCTGATGTGTGTCTGCATGTCTGTCTGTCTGTCTCTCTATGTGTCTGCCTGCCCGTCTGTCTGTGTCTGAAAAAATTAAAAAAGCACTCCAGAAAAAAGGGCACTTTTCTCAAGGAAGAAAAAGAGCCGGTGCTCAAGCCCCCTTTGATGTCTACATTGAAGGTTTAAAAAAAAAATAGAATACAATTGTTAGAGTGTATTAAATGTAAATTGATGCAGTCTGTGGTTTTATAAATATGTGTTCTGTTGTTAATGATCAACTTATGTTGGTATTGTTCTGAATCCTGTCATGGTTTTGTACATTTTCTGTTTTTTGCATTGTACATTTCTGTTTTTTGTACATTCTGTATATTTCTGTTCCCCGTTGTGTTGTTGTATATTGTGTCAAGTCTCTGTGTTTAGGTTATTTCATGTTTCCTGTCTGTTGTTCTGGTTTCCTGTTTTATTTTGATAGTCTGTTTTCTGTCCTGTCATGTCTAGTTTTACTTTTTGCCTTTGTTGATTGTCCTGCCCCGCCTTGATGTGTTTCACCTGTCGTGTCACCTGTCCCTCATTTGTTCATTACCTCTTGTATTTAACCCCTGTGTTCCCTTTGTCTCTTGTCAGATCGTTTTGTATCGTTGTGTCTGTTTGTATTCCGTTGTGTCCTGTCCCCGTAAGTTTGCTCCTTTGTTCCCTGCCCGAGTTGCTGTCAGCCTGTGTTTTTCCTGTTGCTTTTGTATTTTTGTCTTAGTTTCTTGGAGTGTTTTTCCAGCCTCTGCGCTGTCGTTTTTGTTATTAAAAGATCCTAACTCAAGCCATCTCCTGCCTGCCTGCCTCTCCCTGCATTTGGGTCCACTATTCCTCACTCTCACAACAGAATCCAGTTTGAATCACTGAATTGTTGTTTCCTGACATCTTTTTATTCTGTCTGGTGTCTTTTCTCTTTCTCTATTTTATCTTCCATCATCTCTCCAGACTCTGTCAGGCTGGTGAATGGGACCAGTCTGTGCTCAGGCAGACTGGAGGTGAAGACTAACCAGTCTAACCAGCGCTGGTCCTCAGTGTGTGAAGATGACTTTGACCAGCAGGATGCAGAGGTGGTCTGTAGGGAGCTTGGCTGTGGGCCTCCTTCAGTCCTCCAGGGGGCGCTCTATGGAGAAGTGGAGCCTCCAATGAGGACCAAAGAGTTCCAGTGTGGAGGCCAAGAGTCTGCTCTCCTGGACTATAGAAGCTCAGGCTCAGATAGAAACACCTGCTCACCTGGAAAAGCTGTTGGACTCACCTGCTCAGGTAGAAGAGGAGCTGCAGCTTTGATTTGGTTCATTTCTGTTCTAATGAAACTCACTTTGTTATTTTGCTGATGACTCTCTGGTTTTTGTTCAGAGCCTGATGCTGTCAGGTTGGTGGGGGGAGCCAGTCGCTGTGCAGGTACACTGGAACTGCAATATCACAGATATTGGAGACCAGTGGGTGGCTATTATTACCCTGGCTGGAACCTGAAGAAAGCAGATGCTGTCTGCAGAGAGTTGAACTGTGGCTCTGCTGTTTCTGTAGAAGAGAGACAAGAGTCCTCAGTCAGATCTGTATGGAGGATCAGGTCTGAATGTGTTCGGTATGGATATGCTCTGAGGAAGTGTGCAACATCAGATTCCTCTTCTTCCATCCTGGACCTCACCTGCTCAGGTAAGCCTATGGTGACATCATCTATGACAGTTATGTACCCAGGTTGACACACACATGTAGCAGCAGACTGTCTCCTGCCGCCATGGAGTGTCACAAACCTATCCCCTTGAGCATGTTTTCCCTGTCTGTCTGGGTTTTTTTTGTATTGTGTGTTCCTGAATGTACCCTGTTCCGGTTGCCGGGCAACGACTGCAAGGCGGGAAATCCAAGATCACCTGAACCTGCTCTCACCTGTTCCTGGTCAGCAATCTACACATCTGGTCCTGATCATCATCACTACATAATTTAAGCTGTGACCTGACATCCAGTCCCTGCCGGATTGTTAGCCAAACTCATATGTTGTGCTTGCGTGTCATCCTAAATTGTTTGCTAGTCAGTCTCTGTTGCTTTGTTGCTTTTGCGTGTTTGCTTAACTGGTTCCTGTTCCTCTGTCTGCAATACCATCACCCCTGCCTGGCACCCAGAACTATCTACTACATCGTTCCATAAAGACTCCTGTCTACCAGTACTCACCTCCACTCACCTCCATCAGCATTCTATCACCCAGACCCACCTGTCTGGCATTACCTTATGGTCTTCAATAAATACTCACCTTTTTCAACACCCTACCTTGTCCTGGTCTGCGTTTGGGTTCAGAACCTGAGAGTTTCTGACATGGAGTCTGATAAGCTGCTTCCTCAGTAAATCCAGTGCTGAATGTATATATATATATATATATATATATATATATATATATATATATATATATATATATATATATATATATATATATATATATATATATATATATATATAAAAACATACATGTCTGCTGCTTCAGGAATCCCCTGGGGCAACCAGCCTAACATAATCTTTCCATCTAGTCCGGGGCCTTCTCCCAGCTTGACGTACCCGAAACACCTCACTAGGGAGGCGCCCAGGGGGCATCATTACCAGATGCCAAAACCACCTCAACTGGTTCTTTTCGATTCAAAGGAGACCTTCTCACCCTACCTCTAAGGGACACGCCAGCCACTCTCCTGAGAAAACACATTTTGACCACTTGTACCTAGGATCTCGTTCTTTCGGTTATGACCCAGCCTTCGTTATCATAGGTGAGGGTAGGAACCAAAATTGGCAGGTAGTTTGAGAGCTTTGTCTTCTGGCTCAACTCTTCTTTTTGTCAAAACGGTGTGGTAAAGTGACAGCAATAATGCATCCGCTGCTCCTATTCTCCAGCCAATCTATCGATCCATTGTCCCCTCACTCACGAACAAGAACCTGAGGTACTTGAACTCCTTCACTTGGGGTAAGGACTCATTCCCTACCCGGAGTAGGCACTCAACCGGTTTTTCTGCTGAGAACCACGGCCTCAGATTTAAAGGTGCTGTTCCTCATCCCAGCGGCTTCACAGTTGACTGCGAACCGATCCAGTGAGTGCTGAAGGTCACAGCGATTAGATCCCCAGACCACCGAACCGCAACTCCTCCGCACCCTGACTATGAATCTATATCCTGTCCTTGAATATCACAAACAGGATTGGGGAAAAAAATGCAGCCCTGGCAGATGCAGCACCCACTTGGAATGAGTCTGACTCACTACCGAGATCCTGGACACAGCTCTTGCTTTGGACATACAGAGAGTGGATGGCCCTGAGAAGGGACCCCTCATCCCATACTCCTGCAGCACCTCCCACAGTATCTCCCAGGCGACTCAAGGCTAAATTGAGCCAGGATAACTGGGAACTCCCGGCTTAATCCCTTATCTTGGTTTTATGAAATAGCTCTCAGGACGGAATCCTCATTGTTCATCTTCCGAGGTCTGACTATTGGCTAAACCATCCTTTCCAGCACCTTGGTGTAGACTTTACCAGGGAGACTGAGAAGTGTGATACCCCTGTTATTGGCACACACTCTCTGGTCCCCCTTTTTGAACAGGTGAACCACCACCCCGGTCTGCCTCTCCTTAGGCACTGTCCCAGACTTCCACGCAATGTTGAAGAGGCGTGTCATCCAAGACAGCCCCCCCCCCCCCCCCCACACCCAGAGCTTTCAGTATTTCTGGACGGATCTCATCAATCCCCGGGGATTTGGAGTTGTTTCACTACCTCAGTGACTTCCTCCATCATCTTCCAGCTCTGCCTCTACCATGAAGGGCATGTTGTTGGATTCAGAGTTCCTCAAAGTGCTCCTTCCACTTCCCAATTACCTTCTCAGTTGAGGTCAACAGCATCCCATCCTTCCTGCACACACCTTGTATGGTTCCCCGTTTCACCCTCCTGAAGTGGCACATGGCAACTGCCTCCGGAGTCCTCCGGGATAACATATCCTGGAAAGACTCCTTCAGTCGGATGGCTTCCCTCAACCCCTTACCTAACTCACTCAGTTGACAGCTCCACCCCTTTCTTCATTCAAGTGTCCAAAACATGTGGCCTCAGATCAGATGATACAATCACAAAATTGATCATTGACCTTTAACCTAGGGGGCTCTGGTACCAGGTACACTTATGAGCAACCTTATGTTTGAACACTGTTTGTTATAGACAATCCATGACAAGCATAGAAGTCTAACAACAAATGACCACTCAGGTTCAGATCAGGGAGGCTGTTCCTCTCAATCAAGCCTCTCAAGGTGTCTCCATCATTGCCCATGTGTGCGTTAAAGTCTACCAGCAGAACTATGGAGTGGCCTTCGGGAGCCCCATACAGGACTTCATTCAAGGTCTCCAAGAAGGCTGAATACTCCAAGCTGCTGTTTGGTGCATATGTACAAACAGTCAGAGTTCAACAACCTGTAAGCATAGGGACGCAACCCTCTCAGCTACTGTGGTAAACTCCAACGTAGGTGTGCTCAGCCAGGGGGCTTGTGAGTATCCCCACACCTGGGCGTCGCCTCCATGAGTGTAAATCTCATCTAACAGTTGAGGGGGACAGTAAACATAAAATGTCTTGAAGGGGACACAAACATTTTTTTTTTTTGGATGTAAAGCGCTTTGAGCTGCACTCTGTGTATGAAAGGCGCTATACAAATAAAGCTTATTATTATATTATTATTATAATACAGCCAAAAGTATACAGTTGTAGAGGATATGTGTAGTTGTGGAACTGCTGTAAGTAGACTGGCAAAGCTATTTCATTCACTTTAAACATCGGATAAAGTGTGTGATATGGTCGCCTCACACCCTGGACAACTCCGGAGAAAAAGAGTCCAACCCCCATTCAGGAATACGGTTTCAGAACTGACTGTGAGACGTCGAGGTGAGCACCAACAGATCTAAGTGGTAGCACTCCACCTCCGCACAAGTTCCCCAGCAGTTCCTCCCACAGGTGGTGGGCCCTGCAGCATCTTCGGGCTCCGTAGCAAACCTGACTACCACATCCTCCATTTGGGCCTGGCTCCAGACGGGGGCCCCGGGCTTGTTCCTTCTTTTCCTCTTCCTTGATTTTTCATTAGGTCTCAGAAGGAACAGAATAAAGAAATATGCAGATGATTATATCTTATTGTTTGAAAACACGTGTTCAAAAATGGAAAACAGTAGTTAGTGTATTAAATGTGATGTAAAATTGCTGCAGTCTGTGGTTTTATAAATATGTGTTCTGTTGGTAATTATCAACTTCTGTTGGAACTGTGCTGAGTCCAGTTTGAATCACTGAATTGTTGTTTCTTGGCATCTTTTTATTCTGTCTGGTGCCTTTTCTCTTTTTCTATTGTATCTTCTATCATCTCTCCAGACTCTGTCAGGCTGATGAATGGGACCAGTCTGTGCTCAGGCAGACTGGAGGTGAAGACTAACCAGTCTACCCAGCGCTGGTCCTCAGTGTGTGAAGATGACTTTGACCAGCAGGATGCAGAGGTGGTCTGTAGGGAGCTTGGCTGTGGGCCTCCTTCAGTCCTCCAGGGGGTGCTCTATGGAGAAGTGGAGCCTCCAATGAGGTCCAAAGAGTTCCAGTGTGGAGGCCATGAGTCTGCTCTCCTGGACTGTAGAAGCTCAGTCTCAGATAGAAACACCTGCTCACCTGGAAAAGCTGTTGGACTCACCTGCTCAGGTAGAAGAGGTGCTGCAGCTTTGATTTGGTTAATTTCTGTTCTAATGAAACTCACTTTGTTCTTTCATGCTGGTTTCTGTTCAGAGCCTGTCAGGTTGGTGGGAGGATCAAGTCACTGTGCAGGAATACTGGAGGTGAAACAAGGAGAATGGAGACCAATGGTTGTCTATCCCTGGACCCTGATGACAGCAGCTGCTGCCTGCAGAGAGCTGGACTGTGGCTCTGCTGTTTCTGTAGAAGAGAGAAAAGAGTCCTCACACAGATCTGTGTGGAGGATGAGGTCTAACTGTGTTCAGTCTGGATCTGCTCTGAGGGACTGTGCAGAATCACGTTACTCTGCCTACATCCAGGATCTCACCTGCTCAGGTAAGCCCATCAGTGAATCATCTATGACATCATGTATGACAGTAATGTACCCAGGTTGACAAACACATGCAGCAGCTAGAATGGCAGCAGACTGTCTCCAGCAGCCATGACAGAGTCTGATGAGCTGCTGCCTCAGTAAATCACCTGCTGAATGTATCAAAATATATATCTGTAGATATGAATCATACCCCAAGATATATATCTGTAGATATGAAACATACACCAAGATATATATCTGTAGCTATGAAACATGCACCAAGATATATATCTGTAGATATGAATTATACCCCAAGATATAAATCTGTATGTATGAAACATATCTGCTGCTTCAGGAGTCCCCTGGGCCAACCAGTAACCAGCCTGACAGGACTCCTTCAGCTTCACAGCTTTCTTTCTGAGCCACTGGCTTCCACCAGCAGGTTCTTTGGTTGCCACCATAACATGAACCAATGACCTACTGGCCCCAACTTTGAGCAGCTCAGCAAAGCACCAAGCACTGCTGATTGTCACGGATGCTTGCTGGTTAACTGTAGTTCAGACTTGGGGTGGCCTCCAACTCATCTAGTAAGAGTGTTCGCCCCATGTAGGCTGAATCCTGCAGCCGCGTGGGTTTGAGTCCAGCCTGCTGCTCTTTGCTGTGTGTCATCCCCCATCTCTCTCCCCCTTTCATGTCTATCCACTATCAAGTAAAGGGGAAAAAAGCCCCAAAAAATTATCTTTAAAAAGAAAACTGGGCTGGGTTTCTTTTCCACTTCCTCAATTTTTCATAAGGTCTTAGAAGGAACAGAATAAAGAAATAGGCAGATGATAATGTTATCTTATTGTTTGAAAACATGAGTGTTAAAAAATGGAAAACAATCATTAGTGTATTACATGTCATGTAACATTGCTGCAGTCTGTGGTGTTATAAATATGTGTTCTGTTGTCAATTGTCAACTTCTGTTGGGACTGTGCTGAATCCAGTTTGAATCACTGAATTGTTGTTTCCTGACATCTTTTAATTTAGTGTCTGGTGTCGTTTCTCTCTCTATGTTATCTTCCATCATCTCTCCAGACTCTGTCAGGCTGGTGAATGGGACCAGTCTGTGCTCAGGCAGACTGGAGGTGAAGACTAACCAGTCTACCCAGCGCTGGTCCTCAGTGTGTGAAGATGACTTTGACCAGCAGGATGCAGAGGTGGTCTGTAGGGAGCTTGGCTGTGGGCCTCCTTCAATCCTGCAGGGGGTGCTCTATGGAGAAGTGGAGCCTCCAATGAGGTCCAAAGAGTTCCAGTGTGGAGGCCATGAGTCTGCTCTCATGGACTGTAGAAGCTCAGGCTCAGATAGAAACACCTGCTCACCTGGAAAAGTTGTTGGACTCACCTGCTCAGGTAGGAGAGGAGCTGCAGCTTTGATTTGGTTCATTTCTGTTCTAATGAAACTCACTTTGTTATTTCATGCTGGTTTCTGTTCAGAGCCTGTCAGGTTGGTGGGAGGATCAAGTCACTGTGCAGGAACACTGGAGGTGAAACAAGGAGAATGGAGACCAATGGTTGTCTATCCCTGGACCCTGAAGACAGCAGCTGCTGTCTGCAGAGAGCTGGACTGTGGCTCTGCTGTTTCTGTAGAAGAGAGAAAAGAGTCCTCACACAGATCTGTGTGGAGGATGAGGTCTAACTGTGTTCAGTCTGGATCTGCTCTGAGGGACTGTGCAGAATCACGTTACTCTGCCTACATCCAGGATCTCACCTGCTCAGGTAAGTCCATCAGTGAATCATCTATGACATCATGTATGACAGTAATGTACCCAGTTTGTCAAACACATGCAGCAGCTAGAATGGCAGCAGACTGTCTCCAGCAGCCATGACAGAGTCTGATGAGCTGCTGCCTCAGTAAATCAGCTGCTGAGTGCATCAAAATATATATCTGTAGATGTGAAACATACCCCAAGATATAAATCTGTATGTATGAAACATGTCTGCTGCTTCAGGAGTCCCCTGGGCCAACCAGTAACCAGCCTGACAGGACTCCTTCAGCTTTACAGCTTTCTTTCTGAGCCACTGGCTTCCACCAGCAGGTTCTTTGGTTGCCACCATAACAGGAACCAATGACCTACTGGCCCCAACTTTGAGCAGCTCAGCAAAGCACCAAGCACTGCTGATTGTCACGGATGCTTGCTGGTTAACTGTAGTTCAGACTTGGGGTGGCCTCCAACTCACCCAGTAAGAGTGTTCGCCCCATGTAGGCTGAATCCTGCAGCCACGCGGGTTCGAGTCCAGCCTGCTGCTCTTTGCTGGGTGTCATCCCCCATCTCTCTCCCACTTTCATGTCTATCCAATATCAAGTAAAGGGGGAAAAAAGCCCCAAAAAATTAAATTATCTTTAAAAAGAAAACTGGGCTGGGTTTCTTTTCCTCTTCCTCGATTTTTCATAAGGTCTTAGAAGGATCAGAATAAAGAAATATGCAGATGATAATGTTATCTTATTGTTTGAAAATACAAGTGTTCAAAAATGGAAAACAATAGTGTATTAAATGTGATGTAAAATTGCTGCAGTCTGTGGTGTTATAAAGAGGAGTCTGTTGTTAATTATCAACTTCTGTTGGAACTGTGCTGAGTCCAGTTTGAATCACTGAATTGTTGTTTCCTGACATCTTTTTATTCTGTCTGGTGTCTTTTCTCTCTCTCTATTGTATCTTCTATCATCTCTCCAGACTCTGTCAGGCTGGTGAATGGGACCAGTCTGTGCTCAGGCAGACTGGAGGTGAAAACTAACCAGTCTACTCAGCATTGGTCCTCAGTATGTGAAGATGACTTTGACCAGCAGGATGCAGAGGTGGTCTGTAGGGAGCTTGGCTGTGGGGCTCCTTCAGTCCTCCAGGGGGCGCTCTATGGAGAAGTGGAGCCTCCAATGTGGACCAAAGAGTTTCAGTGTGGAGGCAATGAGTCTGCTCTCCTGGACTGTAGAAGCTCAGTCTCAGATAGAAACACCTGCTCACCTGGAAAAGCTGTTGGAGTCACCTGCTCAGGTAGAAGAGGAGCTGCAGCTTTGATTTGGTTCATTTCTGTTCTAATGAAACTCACTTTGTTCTTTCATGCTGGTTTCTGTTCAGAGCCTGTCAGGTTGGTGGGAGGAGCCATTCACTGTGCAGGAACACTGGAGGTGAAACAAGGAGAATGGAGACCAATGGTTGTCTATCCCTGGACCCTGAAGACAGCAGCTGCTGTCTGCAGAGAGCTGGACTGTGGCTCTGCTGTTTCTGTAGAAGAGAGAAAAGAGTCCTCAGACAGATCTGTGTGGAGGATGAGGTCTAACTGTGTTCAGTCTGGATCTGCTCTGAGGGAGTGTGCAGAATCACATTACTCTGCCTACATCCAGGATTTCACCTGCTCAGGTAAGCCCATCAGTGAATCATCTATGACATCATGTATGACAGTAATGTACCCATGTTGACACACATGCAGCAGCTAAAATGGCAGCAGACTGTCTCCAGCAGCCATGACGGAGTCTGATGAGCTGCTGCCTCAGTAAATCACCTGCAAGTATCAAGATATATATCTGTAGCTATGAAACATGCACCAAGATATATATCTGTAGATATGAATTATACCCCAAGATATAAATCTGTATGTATGAAACATATCTGCTGCTTCAGGAGTCCCCTGGGCCAACCAGTAACCAGCCTGACAGGACTCCTTCAGCTTCACAGCTTTCTTTCTGAGTCTCTCGCTTCCACCAGCAGGTTCTTTGGTTGCCACCATAACATGAACCAATGACCTACTGGCCCCAACTTTGAGCAGCTCAGCAAAGCACAAAGCACTGCTGAGTGTTGCGGATGCTTGCTGGTTAACTGTAGTTCAGACTTGGGGCGGCCTCTAGCTCACCTAGTAAGAGCGTTCGCACCCTGTTGGCCGAGTTCTGCAGACGCAGGTTCGAGTCTGCCCTACTGCTCTTTGCAGCGTGTCATCCCCCATCTCTCTCCCCCTTTCATGTCTATCCACTATCAAATAAAGGGAAAAAAAATAATCCTTAAAAACAAAACTGGGCAGGGTTTCTTTTTCTCCTCCTCAATTTTTCATAAGGTCTTAGAAGGAACAGAGTAAAGAAATATGCAGATGATGATGTTATCTTATTGTTTGAAAACACGTTTTTAAAAACTGTAGTTCAGACTGTCCGGAGTTCAGGTTGGCTTTTAACTGGAGTACTAGCCATCAGGCTAGGTGACTGAAGGCTGGATGCCCTGGCCTTCTCAGTGTCTTCAGCACAGGGGCTGAAACTTGGGGCAGTATAAGCTCTGGAAGTGGGAGCAATAGAGGCTCAGGAACTGTGTGGAGAGCAAAGATTGTTGAGTACCTGAGCAGAAGGAACAGATTAGAAAAATATGCAGATGATGATGATGTGTTATTGTTTGAAAACACGTTGAAAGTGTTCAAAATGGAAAACAATTTTAGAGTGTATTAAATGTAAATGTTACTTTTAATTGTAATGTTACTAGGCCTGACAAGTTAACAATGTCTATGTGTGTCTGTGTTTACAGACCTGCTGCTTCAGCCCAACATCTCTGTGTCCTCCTCCATGGACGGGGTCTCTGAGGCCCAGCAGCAGGGGTTCCAGGTGTTCAGGGACTCCACCTTCACTATCAGCTGCTCCATCCAGCCACAGTACCCAGGAGGCTCCTTCCAGCTCACCTTCACCTCCTCCAACTCAACACACAACTCCACCCAGCCAGCTGTCAATCACTCTGCCCACTTCCTGTTTCCTGCTGCAGAGCCCGCCCACCAAGGAACATACAGCTGTGTTTATCATGTTTATGTTTTCTCTCAAAACTTCTCCTCTGAGAGCCGTCTGCTCTCTCTCACCGTCTCAGGTAAGCGGACTGTTTACAGGTTTGGAGAAGATGATTGGTCCAAACTGAGTGAAAATGATCAGCTAAGCACATGTTTCTGATGTTGTGATGACTGTCATCGTGTTGCACATGTCATATAGTAACAAAACTTATACAAAGTATATGAATGGCAACAGCAAACAAACTGGAGTGGTCTGCTGGGGCAGTAGCATTGCAGTGGCAGACAGGAAAAGACTGGACAGGCTGATTAAGAAGGCCAGCTCTGTTCTTGGTTGCCCCTTTGACGCCGTGGAGTTGGTGGGAGAAAGGACGATAGTGGCTAAATTATCCTCCATGATGGACAACTCTTCCCACCCCATGCAGGACACTCTGTCAGCACTGAACAGCTCCTTCATTGACAGACTACTGCACCCATGCTGCGTCACGGAGAGATACCGCAGGTCTTTCCTGTCTGCTGCTGTCAGACTCTACAATTAGCACTGCTCTCAGTAGACCACATGGACAAAATACACACACACAAGGACTGATAAAACATAAGACATACAATAAAACATGTGATTGTGCAATTACTGTAAATACATTTTACTTTTACTTTTTACTATTTACTATTTACTGTACAATTACTGTAAATACATTTTACTATTTTAATATTTACTCTATTTCATTATTTAATTATTGTTGTGTGTTAACATGTGTCCTCTACTTTCCTCTTATCCCTTGCTGCTGCAACAGTGTGAATTGCCCCATTGTGGGATTAATAAAGGATTTTGAATCTTGAATCTTGAATGACCAAAGCGAGAGCTGTGTTCGGGTTCTTGGCATTAAGTCGGACTCGTTTCAGGTGAGGGTTGGCCTCAACCAGGGCTGCGCTTTGTTACCAATCCTCTTTGTAATATTTATGGACAGGATATCGAGGCGAAGTCGGTGTGGGGAGGGGCTGCAGTTCGGTGGGCTGGGGATCTCATCGCTGCTCTTTGCAGATGATGTGGTCCTGATGGCATCATCGGACTGTGACCTTCAGCACTCACTGGATCAGTTCGCAGCCGAGTGTGAAGCGGCTGGGATGAGGATCAGCACCTCTAAATCTGAGGCCATGGTTCTCAGCAGGAAACCGATGGATTGCCTACTCCGGGTAGGGAATGACTCCTTACCCCAAATTAAGCAGTTCAAGTACCTTGGGGTCTTGTTTGCGAGTGAGGGGACAATGGAGCGGGAGATTGGTCAGAGAATCGGCGCAGCAGGGGCAGTATTACATTCACTTTATCGCACCGTTGTGACGAAAAGAGAGCAGAGCCAGAAGGCAAAGCTCTCAATCTACCAATCAGTTTTCGTTCATACCCTAACCTATGATCATGAAGGCTGGGTCATGACCGAAAGAACGAGATCCTGGGTAGAATTGGCCGAAATGGGTTTCCTCAGGAGGGTGGCTGGCATCTCCCTTAGAGATAGGGTGAGAAGCTCAGTCATCCGTGAGGAGCTCGGAGTAGAGCCGCTGCTCCTTTGCGTCAAAAGGAGCCAGTTGAGGTGGTTTAAGCATCTGGTAAGGATGCCCCCTGGGCGCCTCCCTAGGGAGGTGTTCCAGGCCCATCTAGCTGGGAGGAGGCCTTAGGGAAGACACAGGACTAGGTGGAGAGATGTCCAGCTGGGAGGAGGCCTCGGGCAAGACCCAGGACTAGGTGAAGGGACGTCCAGCTGAAAGGAGGCCTCAGGGAAGACCCAGGACTAGGTGGAGGGATTATATCTCCAAACTGGCCTGGGAACACCTCAGGAGTCTGCCGGATGAAATCTCTAGGAGGAGTTTGTTAAAGTATAGCACCTTGACTTTTAGGCCTACTTCCTGTTGCCACTAGGGGGCGCTATGACTTTAAGTGAATATCAGCCTTTATTTGTCCTCAGGGTTGGACTCTTATGAATCCTGAAAAGTTTCGAGCCAATTGGACAATCTACACTCAAGTTACAGCCACTTCCTGTTTTGATGGCAAAACGCACAAAATAGCCGCCCCCCCACGGCCACACCCTATGACGAAAAGTTTTTCTTTTAACAACTTTTCATCTTCAATGTCTTAAGATGGTACAGACCAACTTTGAAGTTGATCGGATGAAATCTCTAGGAGGAGTTCGTTAAAGTACGACATGTAGAAATGGCCAAAATCACACTAATTTCGAACTTTGAAATCCAAATGGCGGACTTCCTGTTGGGTTTAGGGTATGGCTCCAATTATGTTTTTTGTACATCTTGACATGTTACATATGTTTGAGACTTTCGTGAGTCTACGTTAAACGCACTGCAGGGGCTCAATTTTTTTAACTTTTTGTAGGGGGCGCTAGCGAGCCATTTTTGGGCGCCTATTGCCGAAACCCTTAAAATACGCAAATTCTCACCAGACTTGATGCGACCGCCAAATTTGGTGAGTTTTTGAATATGTTAAGCCCCTCAAAAAGGCAATTCATTTGCCGGGAAAATAATTCCTTCAGTTTCAATAGGGCCTTCGCCGCTGTCGGCGCTCGGGCCCTAATAAAGATTGTTGAGTACCTGAGCAGAAGGAACAGATTAGAGAAATATGCAGATGATGATGTCATGTTATTGTTTGAAAACACGTTGAAAGTGTTCAAAATGGAAAACAATTGTTAGAGTGTATTAAATGTAAATGTTACTTTTAATCGTAACGTTGCTAGGCCTGAGAAGGTCACAATGCCCGTGTGTGTCTGTGTTTACAGATCTGCTGCTTCAGCCCAACATCTCTGTGTACTCCTCCATGGACGGGGTCTCCGAGGCCCAGCAGCAGGGGTTCCAGGTGTTCAGGGACTCCAACTTCACTATCAGCTGCTCCATCCAGCCACAGTACCCAGGAGGCTCCTTCCAGCTCACCTTCACCTCCTCCAACTCAACACACAACTCCACCCAACCAGCTGTCAATCACTCTGCCCACTTCCTGTTTCTTGCTGCAGAGCCCGCCCACCAAGGAAGATACAGCTGTGTTTATCACGTCTATGTTTTCTCTCAAAACTTCTCCTCTGAGAGCCGTCTGCTTTCTCTCACCGTCTCAGGTAAATGGACTGTTTACAGGTTTGGGACAGCACTGCACAATAACTCATCGTGGTTAAACTGTACTGCCTGCTTAATTGTCTCCTCAATTGAGTGTTCATTAAATGCTTGTAAGTCATCAAGGTCTCCCGAACGTGTTTCACGTATGTGAAATGAGTTGTGCTGCTTCTGAGTTTTTCCTTAACAACAGGGCAACATAGGTGCATGAACTTGGGGCAACAGAGTAAAAGGAACTGAGGGCAACAGAGGCCAAGGAACTTGGAACGGGGGGCAGGAGTCAGCCTGGCTGATTGTGCACTAATTTCTAAACAGTAGCTCCTGTCCAGCCCCTAGCCCTGTTACATTTTTGAGGATCATTTTCTAAACACATTTATATTCTGGGTCACGGATCTTTTCTGAAAAATAAGAGTGAAAATAAAGATTATTGAGTACCTGAGCAGAAGGAACAGATTAGAGAAATATGCAGATGATAATGTCATGTTATTGTTTGAAAACACGTTGAAAGTGTTAAAAATGGAAAACAATTGTTAGAGTGTATTAAATGTAACTGTTACTTTTAATCGTAACGTTGCTAGGCCTGAGAAGGTCACAATGCCCGTGTGTGTCTGTGTTTACAGACCTGCTGCTTCAGCCCAACATCTCTGTGTCCTCCTCCATGGACGGGGTCTCCGTGGCCCAGCAGCAGGTGTTCCAGGTGTTCAGGGACTCCAACTTCACTATCAGCTGCTCCATCCAGCCACAGTACCCAGGAGGCTCCTTCCAGCTCACCTTCACCTCCTCCAACTCAACACACAACTCCACCCAGCCAGCTATCAATCACTCTGCCCACTTCCTGTTTCCTGCTGCAGAGCCCGCCCACCAAGGAACATACAGCTGTGTTTATCATGTCTATGTTTTTTCTCAGAACTTCTCCTCTGAGAGCCGTCTGCTCTCTCTCACCGTCTCAGGTAAGCGGACTATTTACAGGTTTGGGACAGCACTGCACAATAACTCATCGTGGTTAAACTGTACTGCCTGCTTAATTGTCTCCTCAATTGAGTGTTCATTAAATGCTTGTAAGTCATCAAGGTCTCCCGAACGTGTTTCACGTATGTGAAATGAGTTGTGCTGCTTCTGAGTTTTTCCTTAACAACAGGGCAACATAGGTGCATGAACTTGGGGCAACAGAGTAAAAGGAACTGAGGGCAACAGAGGCCAAGGAACTTGGAACGGGGGGCAGGAGTCAGCCTGGCTGATTGTGCACTAATTTCTAAACAGTAGCTCCTGTCCAGCCCCTAGCCCTGTTACATTTTTGAGGATCATTTTCTAAACACATTTATATTCTGGGTCACGGATCTTTTCTGAAAAATAAGAGTGAAAATAAAGATTATTGAGTACCTGAGCAGAAGGAACAGATTAGAGAAATATGCAGATGATAATGTCATGTTATTGTTTGAAAACACGTTGAAAGTGTTAAAAATGGAAAACAATTGTTAGAGTGTATTAAATGTAACTGTTACTTTTAATCGTAACGTTGCTAGGCCTGAGAAGGTCACAATGCCCGTGTGTGTCTGTGTTTACAGACCTGCTGCTTCAGCCCAACATCTCTGTGTCCTCCTCCATGGACGGGGTCTCTGAGGCCCAGCAGCAGGTGTTCCAGGTGTTCAGGGACTCCAACTTCACTATCAGCTGCTCCATCCAGCCACAGTACCCAGGAGGCTCCTTCCAGCTCACCTTCACCTCCTCCAACTCAACACACAACTCCACCCAGCCAGCTATCAATCACTCTGCCCACTTCCTGTTTCCTGCTGCAGAGCCCGCCCACCAAGGAACATACAGCTGTGTTTATCACGTCTATGTTTTTTCTCAGAACTTCTCCTCTGAGAGCCGTCTGCTCTCTCTCACCGTCTCAGGTAAGCGGACTATTTACAGGTTTGGAGAAGATGATTGATCCAAACTGAGTGAAAATGATCAGCTAAGCACATGTTTCTGATGCTGTGATGACTGTCATCATGTTGCACATGTCATATAGTAACCAAACTTATACAAGGTATATGAATGGCAACAGCAAACAAACTGAAGGAGCATGTTTGGTTACTAGATTAACTCTGGTTCTCTGAGAGGGAGATATGGTCCACCCCCAAAGTGCAGGAGGACCGACACCCCAAAGTCAGTTTTATTTCTGCAGATTATTCTCAGAGGACTTTATAATCTATTGTAGTCTCTGTCCTCAATTCAGATAAAGATAAACCCCACAAAAGTGAAATGTGTTCATTTTGAAGTGATTCAGGTCAGTTTGTGATTAATGGGAGATGTTTGACTCCTGATGTTGTGTGATGTGATGACTGTCCATGTGTTCGATCAGATGCATCAGATCCACCAGGTCCACCTACTCGAAGGCCTTTTATCATCGGAGTGGTCATGTTCTCGCTAACTCTGCTGTTGGTGATCACTGCTCTTCCTTTCTACTGTAAGGTACGGACAAACACATGTTGTTTAGAACATAGACTAAAATGAAGCAGCCTATCTTTTACCCAGCACAGCGCAGCGCAAAGCCCGGCGCATGTGTCAATTTCCCGTCCAGCGCCCACGTCGTTTAAATAGCAAATGCACCTGCGCCCATCTGTACTGGTCCTACAGGGAGGTCGGTTCAGGTGCATTCTGGGAGTATTGCTATCTTGAGGCAGCGGTAAGTGATCGCGCCATTGACCAACAAACACCTGGTCTAAAGTCAATAACACAGCATTTCATTGTTATTTTAATAGTGCATTAGTATAATGCTCCTAGGCTCGTGCACGGCGCGTGCACACTATGCTTGTTACACACACAGGGACGCCGCAGCAGCACACACACACATGCAGAAGATTACAAATAAAACTAGAACTGCAAGCAGTTATGACGGGGTCCAAGCATCCTTGGCGCGAGTCACACCCGATGACTCCCCGAGTCACCCCCGACGACCCGGGGAGAATGCAAACCCAAAGCGTTGGGTAACGGTGGGGAGGCAAACGTCAGGAAATATCGACAGGTGTGAGCCGCAAGGTCTGTGGTACAATGCCGTTGCAAATATCCCGTTAACATTGATTGAGTAAAAGGGCCAAAACTGGTCTACGTTGACTATAGCCCCACCTAATGGCCGATCTTTGCCAAATTTGGTACAGAGCCTCAGAGCAGCATATCAAACAATAATCTCAAGTTTTTTGCTGAAATATATGCATATTGCAGATATATGCTAAAGTTTGTGTTTCATAGCTAGCTACAAAATTTTGTTTGGTCGTCAATTGCGCATAGTGTAACGTAGCAAAATTCTTTTGATAAGTTTTGATCAGGTCCATCTGCAGATGCTACCTACCAGGTTTGGTGCAGATCGGTCGCACAGCCTAGGACGATTTCAAAAAAGTTGGTTTTGCATATTGCGGAAAAACTTCTTAGCTGAAATGGGCGGGGCCTATATCATCAGATTCAGCTCGATTAAGGGAACACGTGTGATCTGGGAGTTATAGGCAAAAACACGTTTGACATCATTATAGCGTCACCTATGTAGTGGTCCATATGTGTAATTTTTGTTATGTGAGGTCCATGAACCATTGTACATCTACACTGTAAATTTTAGGCTGTAGCAGGACTTTTAGAGAGAGAAAAATAAGAAAAAGAAGAAGAATAATCCTTAGGAAAACAATAGCGGTCCACAGCTCCACTGGATCTGTGAACCGTGTTGACTTGCAAAACACGGTTCCCAGCCATCTTGGGCTTGGACCCCTAAATATTACGGTGCAAATCCTCCATCATAATAGCAATGCTCCAAGGTTCAAACACGCCTGGCTTTTAAAGGGAATGGAGATGACACACACTTTATTAAATGTTACGCCCAAAACACACCTATGAATTAATGAAGACACTATGTACAACCCTTTTGAACCATGTGCCTGGTGCACAGACCGTTTTTTCCGCCGGCAAACTAGCAAAAGTGGATTTGGACATGCCCTAAACACACCTGCGCTGGGCGCTTCACGCCGTGTGCTTAGATCGTTAAAATAGAGCCCTACGTCTGTTTGTTGAACTGAAGAGAGGAGTGATGCAGGAAGTTACATCTGTGTGTTGTCATGTCTCTCCAGGCCAGCAGGGGGCAGAAGCCGGACAGACAGAAGAACATTGAGCTGCTTCATTATAAGCAGCTTGTTGCTACAGCTGAAGGAGGACTGACTGATGAGGACGGAGCGCAGGGAGCAGAGTAACACCTCTTCAGCTCACATCCAGAAAGTTTTTAAAACACATATTCCGTTTAAATAAGAAGGCAGGAATTATTATATAACATGTTGCTCAGCTCTAAGCCCACTGGTTCCTACTAAAAACACCTCAGAAATATAAAGTTTATTTTAGAAATTAGACTTTAAAGCAACACTAATGCACTTTTCATGCTTCGGTCCCCCTATAGGTTGGAAGTGGAATTGTCCATTACATTACATTATGCAAGTTTGAATGAGACATAATGAGACATTACGACAGCGGTAATGGACAATTCTGCCTCCAACCTGTAGGGGGACCGAAGCGGGAAAAGTGCTCTAGTGTTGCTTTAAAGCAGGAATACCAAGCAGCCGGCACAATACAAACCGACCAAAGACACACCGACCCAGGCCGATCGGTAAAGATGCTGGACAATTAATGTTAAAGATTAAATTAAAATAAACATTGACATATATACTCTCAATTCTGTATTATAATACTCAATGTGCAAATTAAATTTGGTGACATTTGAACAATTAAATAACTCCTATGGCCACTAGAGGGCGCCGTCACTATAAACATAAACATAGGTCAGAATGATGCTGGAACAAACGACCTATGTGGCTGTTTTTCAGGAAAGGACATGTTGAAAATCAGAGGTGGTTTTTACACCAATTTTGTGCTTATTTTATAAGAATTTTGCTTATTTGTGTACTTCAACAATTCAAGCGCTTACTTAATTTTGTAACAAAGTTTTATTATATTTCTGTAATCACGATTTTATTACTTTTGCACTTAAAGGATTTTAATTGAAATACTCTCATAACTAAGCAAAACAATGTGAATAAATATGAACACATGAATTGTAGCAGGAGCCTTCAGAGATCATAAAGATGAAAACATGATTAATAATTAGAGGTTTATTCTACATAGAGAGGACGTCTGCTCACAGCCAGTTAAAGGCAATATTACAAAATTTTTATATAAAAAACTAAACACAGAGAAATGTAGTACTAGTACTACTTTAACTTTTACTTTAAGTACTTTCAGATGTTTGCTGGAGGTTAATTAAGATCTGATCTGATCTGTAATAAATGTTTCTCTTTTATCTTATATATACTTTATATTATTACCTGTTCAGAGGAAATAAAACATCTTTAATAAACTGGAAAACTCTGTGAATGAGCTGATTTTAATTTGTATTCTCCCAGCATGCAACACTGTGGAGACATCCACTAAATGTAATCATTTCATTAAAAGTATTTCAAATGTAAAGAAAACATCTGGTGTCTGAATTATTCTGTTTTTATCTGTTTAAATAGTTATTATCAAAGTAGAGAAGAACATCATCAACATAGCAGCTTATTAACTTTTCAACAGTCATGTATATTATTTGTTAACAGAACAGTTCTGCATTTATTCTGAAGGAAACTCAGGAAGCCAAATGTAGTTGCAGATTATGAGGACGAGTCTGTTCTGTTGGATAATCAGGTAAAAACATCCAAAAGTAAAGTATAGGTGGTGTGTGTGTGTGCGTGTGCGTGTATATATCTCTATATATTGTGGTTTAGAGTAAGTTAAATCGTAGTCGGCTCCTTTTCCTGAAGGTTTTTGGCTTAGTATTTGACACATTTCTTGAAATATTTTTTGTGCCTTTTTTTTAACATTATTTTGAGGTTTTTTAGGCTTTTTGGTGCTTTTTTTCCGGAGGAGAGACGCACGGGCTTTTTTTTTTAGACATTATTTTGAAGTTTTTTTAAACTTTGTTTGGGCTTTTGGTAGTCGCCCTTTTATTCTGAAGGGTCCGGCGGAAGTGGAGAATGCTGACATGAGTAGCCGATGATTGGGTTTAAGATAGTAAAAGTCTCGGTTCGGAAGGAGAAGCGGGTTCTGTTAGACCGTTTTCAGAGTTCGGCTACATCGGTCAGCTGTTAGCTCTGTTAGCTGCTGTCCGGGAAGAACACTCAGTTCCTGTTCTATTAGCAGGGCAGCTAACTAACTAACTAACTATTAGCCTGAGTTAGCAGCTAGCAGTTAGCTCCGCTGATGCCGGCGATGCTGGAGAGAAACCCGGATGCTCCGGGGAAGAGGAGAGGCCGAGCCCCGGCGGGCCTGTCCTCTTCCCCGGGACCCGGAGGGCCCGGGGGGAAGAGTCTGTCCGGGAACGGAACCGGCACCAACAACTGCTGGGAAGAGGGAAGCTCCGGGTCCAGCAGCGACGAGGAGCATGGTGGGTAACTGTTAGCATGGTGGGTAACTGTTAGCATCTGTATAGCCTCGAACAGTTGTCAGTGAGGGATTAAAGAACACAGATATGGCTTTCTGACTTTAAAACGGTTAATATGACTGTTCCCTCTGCATCTGTGGTAACTGTTAACATCTGTAGTAACTGTTAGCATCTGGGGGAACTGTTAGCATCTGTATAGCCTCGAACAACCCAAATTGTCAGTTAGAGATTAAGGAACATAGATGTCGTTACAGATAGCTTTGTGTGTTTTACAACGTTTAACTGTTAGCATCGGTGGTCAGGGTCCAACATTAGCTCCATGTAGCAGCTAGCTGCGGGTTAAATAAGCCAGTGGCTGGTAGAGTATAACCATGGTGATCTCTTGACTGGCTGGGAACATTTGGACATTCACCAGCTGTTAGACGGGGGGACCCAAAAGTTTATCTGTGTAGCCTCGAACAACACAAGTAGTCAATCATGGGTTAAGGTACACAGATATTCAGATGTAGGGGCTATCTGTTAGCATCTGTCACTGTGGAGACAGCTGAGGAAAGAGTTCTGGTTCTGGGTGTCTCTGGAGGGAACTGTTAGCATCTGTGGGGAACTGTTAGCATCTGTATAGCCTCGAACAACACAAGTAGTCTGTCGGGGATTAAGGAACAGATATTGTTACAGAAGGCTTTCTGAGTTTTATAACGTTTACCATAACTGTTAGAATATGTAAAGAGGTGTGTGTGTGCAGGTGGAGGAGGGATGCGGGTCGGAGCTCAGTACCAGGCCGTGGTTCCAGACTTTGACCCAGGTAAGAGTGTAAACATGGTAGCCTGGAGGGGGGGGGCGCGGTGGGTAGCCTCGGACAACACAAGTTGTCACTCAGACAGACTAATGTGTGTGTGTCTGAAGTTAATACCATAATATTAATGTTAATAACTGTGTTTCCAGATGTAGCCCAGGCGGCTCAGCGCAGAGACAACCTGGGCATGTTGGTCTGGATCCCCAGCAGCTGTCTGAACCAGACTCAGGGTAAGAATCACCACGTTTAACAGATAAAGCCAGCCTGATGCTGATGTCTAACATGTTGATGCTGCGTTGTGTGTTCCAGTGGACGAGTACATCGCCCTGGCCAAAGAGAAACACGGATACAACATGGAGCAGGTGAGTGTTCACGTTAAGCCCCTGACCCACCAACCTGATAATGGTCCTGACCCACCAACCTGATAATGGTCCTGACCCACCAACCTGATAATGGTCCTGACCCACCAACCTGATAATGGTCTGTCTGACAGTCTGGCGAGGTCAGTGACTCGAGTCTGTTCGGTGTGTTCCGTGCCGTTGTCAGTCGGCCTTCATTTGGGCCGATTTGACTTGTTGAATCAGGGGGCGGGCAGTCGGACTCAGTAGCCAATCTGATTGGTGGAGAGCTAACTCTTGACTAGCGAATCAGTGCACTTACGTTCAAACATTTACCAGAAATGACGAGCGGGATGAGCGTGACTAGAGTCTCTCAAAATCTGATGAAAATCTGTTAAACTGACCTTTGTTGATCTGAAATGAAGACAGATTCAGCAACTGCACGGCCTATTTCTCGTATTCTGAACGAGCCGCCATTACGGTCGCTTTTGAAATTAGGGAGAAGCCAGACCCACGTGACACGTTCGTCATTTCCGAATTAGCGACAATCCAGATTAGCGCCGCCTGCTGTTATGGAGACGTATTGCGTCTCGCGCACGCACAGAACATAGGCTCAAGTCGGCGTCTCTTCGGTGTGGTCTGAGGCACTTGTTGGACCTCGGGGAGACTGATCAGTCACTCTGGCTTTCCTGCCGTCTGGTTGGCCATCTGGTTGGCGTGTCAGAGCCTTTACCTGACGCAGACAAGACACAAACTGTATTGCCTAGCGGAAGCATATTTAATGTAAATAGAAGTGGTCCAAGCTCAGAGCCTGGTGGAACACCATGGCTTACTTTACTGAACGTGGAGGATTATCGTTAAATCTATTTTTGTGTGTGTGTGTGTGTCTCTCTCTGTGTGTGTGTGTGTGTGTGTGTGTGTCTCTCTGTGTGTGTCTCTGTGTGTGTGTGAGTCTCTGTGTGTGTGTGTGTGTGTGTGTGTGTGTGTAGGCTCTGGGGATGCTCTTCTGGCATAAACACAACATAGAGAAGTCTCTGGCCGACCTGCCTAACTTCACCCCGTTCCCTGACGAGTGGACCGTGGAGGACCGCGTCCTGTTTGAGCAAGCCTTCAGCTTCCACGGGAAGAGCTTCCACCGCATCCAGCAGATGGTACGTTAATAAAGGTCTTTTATACTTGTATGTATGTATGTGTGTGTGTATATATATATGTGTGTGTGTGTGTGTGTGTGTGTGTGTATATATATATATATATATATATATATATATATATATATACACACACATATATATGTGTAGAGTTTTTAACGTCTGTCTCTGTTCCAGTTACCTGATAAGTCCATGGCCAGTCTGGTCCGCTTCTATTACTCGTGGAAGAAGAGTCGCAGTAAAACCAGTCTGATGGACCGACAGACCCGAAAACACAAGAGAGAGAGAGACAGGTGAGCTGAGACTCCACAGGTAACACAAGAGAGAGAGAGGGAGAGAGCTGAAACTCTACAGGTAAACCTGTACATGAGTCCTGGGATGTTTCGGGGGGATTGTAATAAAAGATCTAATGTGTGTGTGTGTGTGTGTGTGTGTGTGTGTGTGTGTTTCAGTGATGATGACGTGGAAGACAGAAACATGAGCCCTCCCAGTGACTCAGAGTTACCCCCGAATAAAGACGACAAGAAGGAGGTAAACTACTCTTTACTCTGGGTGGAATGTAACTAAGTACTTTTACTCCAGTACTGTACTTCAGTCCAAATGTTGAGGTACTTGTACTTTGAGTCTTTTCTTTTCATGTCACTTTGTACTTCTACTCCTCTACATTCATCTGTTTCAGCTTTAGTTACTAGTTACTTTAGTTACTCCTCTACATTCACATGTTCCAGCTTTAGTTACTAGTTACTTCAGTTACTCCGCTACATTCACCTGTTCCAGCTTTAGTTACTAGTTACTTTAGTTACTCCTCTACATTCACATGTTCCAGCTTTAGTTACTAGTTACTTTAGTTACTCCGCTACATTCACCTGTTCCAGCTTTAGTTACTTTAGTTACTCCCCTACATTCATCTCTTACAGGTTTAGTTACTAGTTACTTTAGTTACTAGTTACTTTAGTTACTCCGCTACATTCACCTGTTCCAGCTTTAGTTACTAGTTACTTTAGTTACTCCTCTACATTCACCTGTTTCAGCTTTAGTTACTAGTTACTTTAGTTACTCCTCTACATTCACCTGTTACAGCTTTAGTTACTAGTTACTTTAGTTACTCCTCTACATTCACCTGTTACAGCTTTAGTTACTGGTTACTTTAGTTACTCCTCTACATTCACCTGTTACAGCTTTAGTTACTAGTTACTTTAGTTACTCCACTACATTCATCTGTTACAGCTTTAGTTACTAGTTACTTTACACATTAAGATTACTGCTCACAAACACACACACCGAGAGTAAACTAGTCGACAATATAACGGCTACAGTCCAGCTGAGATGATGAGACCATAACACACACAGCTGGTGATACTTTGTTTTTACTGTAACAGAGTATTATGACAGTGTGGTATTAGTACTTTTACTGCAGTAATATGAGTACTGAGTATTTATGTCTGGTTGTATTTCAGGTGAGTTGTGGATCGGAGAGGTCAGAGGTCAAACCAGCTGCTGGACTCAAGGTAACGACAAACATGATGTCATAGTGTCCTCAGGTCATGAATGATGTCATAATGTCTTTAGGTCATGAATGATGTCATAATGTCTTCAGATAATGAATGATGTCATAATGTCTTCAGGTAATGGTGATGGATCATTATAGGATTATCAGTTAATATTACCGTATCCTGGAGACCCTGTTATTAACATCTGCCTGTCTCTCTGCCTGTCTCTCTGTCTCCCTGCCTGCCTGTCTCCCTGCCTGCCTGCCTGCCTGCCTGCCTGTCTGCCTGCCTGTCTGTCTCCCTGCCTGTCTCTCTGTTTCCCTGCCTGCCTGTCTCCCTGTCTGTCTGTCTCCCTGTCTCTCTGCCTGCCTGCCTGTCTGTGTGCCTGTCTGTCTGCTGTAGACGGGCAGTAAGGCGTCCCAGCGGCTGAAGAAGCGCCCCCCCAGAGGGATGTTCCTGAACCAGCAGGACGTGGTTTCTCTCTCGTCCTCATCTGCTCAGGGAGTCATCAGACACCTGGACTGTCAGCTGGTGTCCATCAAGAGACAGGTACCTGTCTGTGTGTCTGCCTGCCTGTCTGTCTGTCTGTCTGTCTGTGTGTCTGTGTGTGTGTGTGTGTGTGTGTGTGCCTGCCTGCCTGCCTGTCTGCCTGTCTGCCTGCCTGCCTGCCTGCCTGCCTGCCTGCCTGCCTGTCTGTCTCTCTCCTAACCTGTCTCTCTCTCTGTGTTCCAGATTCAGACCATCAAACAGTCCAACAGTTCTCTGAAGGAGAAAATCAGCTCAGGAGTAGACGAGTTCAGACAGCCCGAGGTAACCACGGCATCGCAAACTGTTCCCCCCCTGGTAACCACGGCAACACAAACTGTTCCCCCCTGGTAACCACGGCAACACAAACTGTTGCTGATGCTGTAGTTGCTCTTTGTGTCGTCATGACGTCATTGTTTTTATTTCAGGCGAATCAGAAGTTTAACAATCGTTGGACCACAGAGGAGCAGCTGCTCGCTGTACAAGGTAAACCTGAACTAGGACTTACCCACCAGACCTCATGTAAATAATCAGGACTTTTAGCGTGTATAGAGCCAGCATTTTTCCACCAGACTCCATGTAAATAATCAGGACTTTTAGCGTGTATAGAGCCAGCATATCTCCACGTGTAAATGGGTGAATTAAGGGATTATTTCAACCAAACCAGAGTGGTGATTGTTGGAACAGTGGAAAGATGAACCAAGACGGCTTTTGATAGTTTGATTTAGTTTCTGTCCACTTTGAATGAAGTGTGTTTTACGATGATAAAAGTCCTGATTATTTACATGGAGTCTGGTGGTGTTTGGTGATGGTGATTTTGGGGCTGTTTCATGTTAAACTAAAAGGATCTTACTCTTTAACTAAAAGGTCTATCTCTGAAGGGATCCATCCCATAATGTTGTCAGACACTCAGACACAGAAACATGGAGAGAGAGAGTCCAGGGTGATAAAAAACAAAGTTCCCTTTGATCAAACCTCTAAGTCAGTGACTCTCTCCCTCTTGTCCAATGACACGCAGCCATCAGGAAGTATGGGCGGGACTTCCAGGCGATCTCAGACGTGATTGGTAACAAGTCTGTGGTGCAGGTGAAGAACTTCCTGGTGAACTACAGACGGAGGTTCAACCTGGACGAGGTTCTGCAGGAGTGGGAGGCGGAGCACGGGATGGAGGGGGGGGGCGGTGGGGAGGGGGGGGACGGGGGGGACAAGATGGAGGACAAGATGGAGGAGTGTCCCGCTGAAGACGACGATGGCTCTGCCAAGGACACAAAGGAGGTGAGGCGTCCCACAATCCTCTCTGGCTGCTGGGACTGCTTTGATACAACTATCCCCAAAATATGGTGTACTGGTGTGTAACGTGTGTGTGTGTGTGTGTGTGTGTGTGTGTGTGTGTGTGTGTGTGTGTGTGTGTCTCTCTGTCGGGGTGTGTGTGTGTCTCTGTGTGTGTCTCGTGTGTGTGTGTGTGTGTGTGTGTGTGTGTGTGTGTGTGTGTGTGTGTGTGTGTGTGTGTGTGTGTGTGTGTGTCTCTCTGTCGGGGTGTGTGTGTGTGTCTCGTGTGTGTCGGTGTGTGTGTGTGTGTGTGTGTGTGTGTGTGTGTGTGTGTCTCGTGTGTGTGTGTCTCTCTGTCGGGGTGTGTGTGTGTCTCTGTGTATGTCTCTGTGTGTGTGTGTGTTTGTGTGTCTCTCTGTCTCTGCAGGACTCCGATTCCCAGAAGCCCCTGGCCTCCTGACTCTCTGACTCCGCCCCTCTGCTTTTATGACATAACTTTTAGTTTATTATATTTTATTTTTAGTGTGTTGGACTTTAAACGGTTTGATCCCGCCTCCCTGCTCTCTCTGGACGAATCAGAAATCGGACCTGCCAGTCAAAGTGGGCGGGGCCTGATGTTTTTTTCATTCTAATGTTTTTAATCTTCTGTCTGTGTGTTTGTTGGGGTGGCGGCCATGTTGGATGATGTCACTCAGGGAGGGGGGGGGGGTGACTGTAAAACCAAAGGTCATCAATAAATGAATTTCTTCTTCACGTTCTCTTCTTCATAACTTTAGAACAACTATTACATTAAACATCTCCAGATATAGATCAGTTATAACCACAGACACACACAGAGACACACACATAGAGACACACACATACACACACATATACTCACACATATACACAGACACACACAAACATATACACGCGCACACAGACATACACACACATTTTCTTTATTATGTACTCTACTATGTATTTTATTTAAAAATGTACCTTTATGTATTACCTTATAAAAATATATATATATATATACAGTGCTGCTCATAAGTATTCATACCCATGGTCAAGTTGACTAAAAAGAGGAATAAAAAAAATCATCTTTTGGAAATTGATCTTAATGCCTTAATTAAAAAAGTGAGGCAAAATCCTCAACCTTTAAGGACACCAATTTGTTTTGTGAATGAATAATGTATCGTAAATAAATAAATGTTCTTCCTTAAAATACAGGGGGCATAATTATACATACCCCTATGTTAAATTCCCATAGAGGAAGGCAGACTTTTATTTTTAAAGGCCAGTTATTTCATGGATCCAGGATACTATGCATCCTGATAAAGTTCCCTTGGCCCTCACATCATCACATACCCTTCACCATACCCCACATCATCACATACCCTTCACCATACCCCACATCATCACATACCCTTCACCATACCCCCACATCATCACATACCCTTCACCATACCCCCACATCATCACATACCCTTCACCATACCCCACATCATCACATACCCTTCACCATACCCCACATCATCACATACCCTTCACCATACCCCCACATCATCACATACCCTTCACCATACCCCCACATCATCACATACCCTTCACCATACCCCACATCATCACATACCCTTCACCATACCCCCACATCATCACATACCCTTCACCATACCCCACATCATCACATACCCTTCACCATACCCCACATCATCACATACCCTTCACCATACCCCCACATCATCACATACCCTTCACCATACCCCCACATCATCACATACCCTTCACCACACCCCACATCATCACATACCCTTCACCATACCCCCACATCATCACATACCCTTCACCATACCCCACATCATCACATACCCTTCACCATACCCCCACATCATCACATACCCTTCACCATACCCCCACATCATCACATACCCATGTATGTGATGACATTATTCATTCACAAAACAAATTGGTGTCCTTAAAGGTCGGATTTTTCCTCATTTTTTTAATTAAGGCATTAAGATCAATTTCCAAAAGATGATTTTTTTATTCCTTTTTTTAGTCAACTTTAGCATGGGTATGAATACTTTTTGATTTTTGGTATGGTTCATTTTGTAAATAAAAAAATAAATTAAAAGAAATCCTCCAGGCAGCCTGAGGTACACAGCACCCCCAGTGGCCGGAGGCCGCCTCTCTATGGCGGTGACAGCACCCCCAGTGGCCGGAGGCCGCCTCTCTATGGCGGTGACAGCACCCCCAGTGGCCGGAGGCCGCCTCTCTCTATGGCGGTGACAGCGCCCCCAGTGGCCGGAGGCCGCCTCTCTCTATGGCTGTGACAGCGCCCCCAGTGGCCGGAGGCCGCCTCTCTCTCCGGGCATCTGGGGGATTTCCTGGGCGGAAGCAGCGGAGGGGGTTTCCAGTGTGATCAGCCCAGTTCTCCCCGCTGGATCTCTGAACTGGATCCCAGTGACTTCTCTCTCGTATACACACAGCACCGACAGATCCCGGCGAGCCCGCAGAAACCAGAACCGGAACCCGGACCATGAGGAGTCCGCCTGAGGCCCGGAGGCTGAACTGCACCGGCAGGTTGACGGTTTGAATCCCAAAGAGATCCGCTGATCCGAGGAACTGCTGAGCTGAGAGCTGTGGCCTGCGGAGGAGATTCATGTGAGTCACACAGACAGTAGAACCTCAGGAGAACCTCAGCAGAACCTCAGTAGAACCGAACAGGAGCTGGTAACGTTATTATAATAGCGGACAACATGATAGCTAAACACAACAGATGCTACAGCTAGCTTCGTGTGTGTTAAACCAAACCCACCAGACTCCATGTAAATAATCAGTACTTTTAGCGTGGATAGAGCCAGCATATCTCCACATGTAAATGGGTGAATTAAGGGTTTATTTCAACCAAACCAGAGTGGTGATTGTTGTCGAAAGACGAAAGATGAACCAAAGCGGCTTGTAATACGTTTATTTTGTTTCTGTCGACTTTGAATGAATTGTGTTTACGATGATAAAATTACTGTTTATTTGAATGGAGTCTGGTGGGTTTGGTGATGTCACACAGAGATTAATCTGAGTCACACAGACAGGAGAATCTCAGGAGAACCGAACAGGAGCTGGTAACGTTATTATAATAGCAGACAACATGATAGCTAAACACAACAGATGCTACAGCTAGCTCAGTGTGTGGAGAACCAAACCCACCAGACTCCATGTAAATAATCAGGACTTTTAGTGTGTATAGAGCCAGCATATTACCACCAGACTCCATGTAAATAATCAGGACTTTTAGCGTGTATAGAGCCAGCATATTTCCACCAGACTCCATGTAAATAATCAGGACTTTTAGCGTGTATAGAGCCAGCATATTTCCACCAGACTCCATGTAAATAATCAGTACTTTTAGCGTGTATAGAGCCAGCATATTTCTACCAGACTCCATGTAAATAATCAGGACTTTTAGCGTGTATAGAGCCAGCATATTTCTACCAGACTCCATGTAAATAATCAGGACTTTTAGCGTGTATAGAGCCAGCATATTTCCACCAGACTCCATGTAAATAATCAGGACTTTTAGCGTGTATAGAGCCAGTATATTTCCACATGTAAATGGGTGAATTAAGGGTTTATTTCAACCAAACCAGAGTGGTGATTGTTGGAACAGTGGAAAGATGAACCAAGACGGCTTTTGATAGTTGGATTTAGTTTCTGTCCACTTTGAATGAAGTGTGTTTTACCATGATAAAAGTCCTGATTATTTACATGGAGTCTGGTGGGTTTGGTGATGGTGTCTGTGATGATGTCACACACAGAGTCCCAGAACCAGATCAGGAGCAGACACACATGTTAGCAAAACATTGTGTGTGTGTATTTATGTGTGTGTGTCTGTCTCTGTCTCTTTGTGTGTGTGTGTGTGTGTGTGTGTGTGTGTGTGTATTTATGTGTGCATGTGTCTGTCTCTTTGTGTGTGTGTGTGTGTGTATTTATGTGTGCATGTGTCTGTCTCTTTGTGTGTGTGTGTGTGTGTGTGTGTGTGTGTGTGTGTGTGTGTGTGTGTGCGTGCGACTAAACTTTTCTAAGAAAGAACATCTTATCTTTCAGTTCCCTAAACATATTCCGTAGACATTCATTAAAAAATAGAAAAAATTATCTTTAATTTCATCTCCCAGGTTGACACTAAAGCGTAAATTATACTGGCGTTCCCAACCTGGCGCACGCCATCGTGACGTCAACGTGATGCCAGGACTCTCAGAGTGACTGCAGGTCTCTCTGGTGAACTTACTGGTTAAGATGAGATCTTTATGGTGAATGAAAGGCTTGATCCACCAAGTAGCTCATCCAATCAGATCACAGCATTGAGGTCAACGCTGCTGCCAGTTCTGCTGTTGTTTACCTTCTTCTTCTAGTCCGTAGGAAGAGCAAAGTCGGTAGCCGTTCCTCATTAGCGCCCCCTCTGTTCAGGAGAAGACTGCAGCTAGTGTCACCACCACCAGCGCCAGTAGAAACGGTTACGGCGCTGCCGTGACGTCACATTTCCGCGTTCCAGCTGGGCCGCGGCCGGTATGATTCACGCTTCAGCACGATGACTGAAACATGGCTGAAAACTGAATGGAGTCTGGTGGGTTTGGTGATGTCACACAGACAGTAGAACCTCAGGAGAACCTCAGGAGAACCTCATGAAAACCTCAGTAGAACCTCATGAAAACCTCTGGAGAACCTCAGTAGAACATCAGGAGAACCTCATGAAAACCTCATGAGAACCTCAGGAGAACCTCAGGAGAACCTCATGAGAACCTCATGAGAACCTCAGTAGAACCTCATGAAAACCTCAGTAGAACCTCAGTAGAACCTCTGGAGAACCTCATGAAAACCTCATGAAAACCTCAGGAGAACCTCAGGAAAACCTCAGTAGAACCTCTGGAGAACCTCAGTAGAACCTCAGTAGAACCTCAGGAGAACCTCAGTAGAACCTCAGGAGAACCTCATGAAATGCTCAGTAGAACCTCAGGAGAACCTCAGGAGAACCTCTGGAGAACATCAGGAGAACCTCATGAAAACCTCTGTAGAACCTCATGAAAACCTCAGTAGAACCTCAGGAGAACCTCAGGAGAACCTCTGGAGAACCTCAGGAGAACCTCTGGAGCTGGTCACGTTATAGTTAGAGCAGACAGCATGATAGCTAAACCGTGTTCCGTGTGGAGTTTCCGTGAGATGAAGTCACAGCCTGAAGAGGAAGCAGCTAAGTGGCTCAGTGGTTAGCACGTCTGCCTCACAGCGAGAAGGTTCTGGGTTCGAATCCCGTCGTCCCTGGCATGTTCTCCCCGTGAGACATGCATGCTGGGTAACTAGGGCTACAGTTGAAAATTAGCCCACTAGCTAACACTGGCAAACACTAGCTAACACTGGCTAACACTAGCTAACACTGGCACATTTACAGATTAATATTGTAATCAAATAAATCTTATAGAATCTCAGATATTATTACTGCATTATAATACTCAGATATTATTACTGCATTATAATACTCAGATATTATTACTGCATTATAATACTCAGATATGTTTTGCGTCTCCAGGCAGATTTTTTAAAATCTAAAACCGTCTCTTGTTAGCCTGGGTAAACCCTGACCAACTTCCGGCAAATTTGAGATTTGCTCTGCGAATCCGTCTGGCCAGGAGCCCATTCATACACATTTCCAATGTCCCCAAAATTGAGGCACCAATAACAACCGCTGAGGCGGGCTTTACACCAATCACAACCACTGAGGCGGGCTTTACACCAATCACAACCACTGAGGCGGGCTTTATGCGACGACGGCGAGCAGCTTTTTGTTTACATTCAACATGACGGCCACCGAAGAGCAGCGTCAGCCAGATCGTTGGTCTGATTGGTTGAAGGACTATCCATTGCGCCCAGAGGCATTTGAGCGGTGTTCGTTGGTGACGCCCTTTTGGAAATGAACTGTCAATGAACCTTCCCCAGACCCTTCTCAGTTACAGCTGAGAAGGGTCTAGTGTCAACCAGGCTAGTCTCTTGTGAGTCTTAAGCCCCCGACACACCAACCTGATAATGGTCCGTCTGACAGTCTGGCGAGGTCGGTGACTCGAGTCTGTTCGGTGTGTTCCGTGCCGTTGTCCGTCCGAGGAGCCGTCGGCCTTCATTTGGGCCGATTTGACTTGTATAATCGGCGGCACTGCCGGCAGTCAGACTCAATGAGCCATCTGATTGGTGGAGAGCTAACCAGGAAACAGGGAGAGGAATGAGCGTGACTAGAGTCTCTCAAAATCTGAGTAAAATCTTTTAAACTGACCTTTGTTGATCTGAAATGAAGACAGATTCAGCAACTGCACGGCCTATTTCTCTCTTCAAATGTTTTCAGAAACACGTTTCGGTGAACTATTTTAGTCCAATATGAGATCGTATTCTGAACGAGACGCCATGACAGTCTGGCTGTGAAATTCTGGAGAAACCAGACCCACGTGACGCGTTCGTCCAATCAGCTGTCAGTTTTCATTTTTGGGCGACAATCCAGATTAGCGGCGCCTGCTGCTATGGAGACGTATTACGTCTCGTCTCTTCGGTGTTCTGAGCAACTTTTGGGACCAACTCGGGGAGACTGATCAGTCACACTGGCTTTACTGCCGACGGTCGGCCGTCTGGTCGGTGTGTGACGGCCGTCTGGTCGATGTGTAACGGCCGTCAGGTCGGTGTGTAACGGCCGTCAGGTCGGTGTGTAACGGCCGTCTGGTGGGTGTGTAACGGCCGTCAGGTCGGTGTGTAACGGCCGTCAGGTCGGTGTGTGTAACGGCCGTCAGGTCGGTGTGTGACGGCCGCCTGGTCGGTGTGTGACGGCCGTCAGGTCGGTGTGTGTAACGGCCGTCAGGTCGGTGTGTGACGGCCGCCTGGTCGGTGTGTGACGGCCGCCTGGTCGGTGTGTGACGGCCGTCTGGTCGGTGTGTGACGGCCGCCTGGTCGGTGTATAACGGCCGTCTGGTCGGTGTGTAAGCAGCTTAAAGGTTGCCGAGCCCTGACCGTACGTTCCCCTAACATCTGGACAACATCTGGATGTGAGAGGGGATGTGTGGGTCTGTCTCTTCACGCTGCCGGCTCGTCTAATCCCAACGGAGGATTTCTTGGAAGCGAGAATGCGTCGGACGAAGGGGGCGGAGCCAGAAGTTATCAGCCAGCTGTCTGGATTCACCTGCAGAGATCTGAGGAGCAGATATCACCTCCAGACTGCCTGGATGCAGCACTTTCAAACCAACACGGCGCGGCCTCTCACCAGTCTGTCCAGAGAGTCTCGTAGCTTGCAGCCCTCGGCAACAAGTCAAAAAAGTCTGTCTTTAGTCACCCGGTCGCAGAAGCTGATTTCTCTAATCCTCAACACTTCTCAACAAGCTTCCAGGCCGTTATTCCCCGGAGACGTCCCAGTAAACACCAGAAGACAAGCAAAGATTGACTATTATGAGGCGTCACTAAGTTTAGTTTGGTCGTCCTGCGGGGATCTTGAGACTGTTTATTCTTTGGTTTGGGGTTTGCTGGGATCCTAAAGACAGGCAGGCAGGCAGGCAGGCAGACAGGCCTGAAGCTACAGTCTCAGTTTGACGTCATTAATATAAATATATATTTACAGGTTTGATGTTAAAGTGAAAGCAGCTTCAGGTGAAGTTTCACTCTGACGGCAGAAACAAAACACAAGATAACAGATATTACACAGATAGGAAAGGGGTTTTCAGACAAACAGACAGGCAGGCAGAGAGA
>NC_050174.1:45321116-45331116 GCF_008315115.2 Sander lucioperca
GTCTGTGTGTGTCTGTGTGTGTGTGTGTGTGTGTGTGTGTGTGTGTGTGTGTCTGTCTGTGTTTGTGTCTGTGTGTGTGTGTGTGTGTGTGTGTGTGTGTCTGTGTGTGTCCAGGTGTCCCTGCTGGGTTCCTCCCTCTCCACGGAGGGTTCAGAGACCACTTCGTGGAGACTCCAGAGTCTAAGTATTGCTGCGAGGCCTGCAGGCTGGTCCTGTGTCAGCCGCGCCAGACCGAGTGTGGACACCGCTTCTGCCAGAGCTGCATCAACGACATCCTCAGGTTAGACACACACACTGGCAGACAGACAGGCAGACAGACAGGCAGACACAAAGGGGGACGGACGGACGGACGGACGGACAGACAGACACACACAAAGGGAGACAGACAGGAAGACAGACAGACAGACAGGTCTGATCTGCAGTCAGGAGTGTGAGATAATAATAAAGGAGAATACATAAACTACTAAAAGGTTTCCTGTATACAGAACACTAAACTACATGAAGCCAGTTATTCACATGAAGCCAGTTATTCACATGAAGCCAGTTATTCACATGAAGCCAGTTATTCACATGAAGCCAGTTATTTACATGAAGCCAGTTATTTACAGGGAACAGCAGAGTTTTTACTCCTCTTGTTGTTGAACCGGGGAACTCTGAATCTTCGGCCTGAAGGGAAGGATGGGAAGTCCCGGCAGGAAGTGTTCAGCCGTGTCCTGGCAGGAAGTGAGTTTTTTTTTTTGCAGGATGGTAGGGGAAGACTCATGAATATTCATTAGGGAACTCATCCCTGATTGGCTAACCCTGACATTCTTACCCTAACCATAACCAATCCCACTCCTCTTGCCTAAACATAACCAATCCCACCAGAGCAGGCAACGAGTACTAGCCATTCAGAGGGAGACTAAGGCGGGTTCTTCCCCTACCATCCTGTAAAAAAAACAATTCGCTGGCAGGAAGTGGTCAGCAGAGTCCTGGCAGGAAGTGGTCAGCAGAGTCCTGGCAGGAAGTGGTCAGCAGAGTCCTGGCAGGAAGTGGTCAGTAGAGTGCTGGCACATGCTCTCCTGCAGGCTGGAAACCACCTTATACTCCACATTCGTCCCTCGCTTCACTTCCTCATGGCTCGTTAACAACAAAACCCTATCTGAGACAGACAGACAGGCAGGTTAGAGAGACAGACAGACAGGCAGGGAGACAGACAGACACACAGGCAGGCAGGGAGACAGACAGGTTAGAGAGACAGACAGGCAGGGAGACAGACAGACAGACAGACAGACAGACAGGCAGACAGACAGACAGGTTAGAGAGACAGACAGGCAGGGAGACAGACAGACAGGCAGACAGACAGACAGTAACCTGTCTGTCTGTCTTCAGCTGAATCAGAATAATAACGTGAGGGTTTTCCCAGCTATGGTTGTTGGTCTCTTGTTGAATCTATATTTTATATATATATAGATATATATATATATCTATCTATATATAGATATATATATATATATATATATATATATATATATATATATATATATATCTATATATAGATATATATATACTAGGGCTTAGACGCCGAACTTCGATATTCGAATTTAATTCGAATATTAAAAACAATATTGATATTCGAACGAATATTAGGCAGCCCTTAATATTCGAATTTCGAACCTGTTATGGGCATTATTTTTTTGTAAATGTGTTTGCTTGTAAACCTTGTTTTCAATTCAGACTCCGAGGCTTTTTCACGCATTTCAAAATGTAACTACACGTCACGGTGACGCACGCCGCTCAGCCGCAGCTTGGTAGCGCATTTCCCCCCGACTCATTTCATGGTTCTCCTTCTCCATAAACAACGTAAAATCAAGGAGAGGGTTAACTTCTCCTGGTTCTCCTCCTCTATAACAACATGAGATCAAGGAGAGGGTTAACTTCTCCTGCTCTAGATGTCTCACCGTGGTCAGAAAGAACAGAGGAGACACTTTGTTTCTCTCACTATGACTATAGAGTCGCTACTCGCTCTGAAGCTACCGGTAATCACCGTCACTCTCTCACAACACACACTCCCCACACACACACACACACACACACACACACACACACACTCCCCACACACACATACACACCTCGACGCACACACCAGCGCAAAAGTATGAACATCAGACCACTTACGTAGGCTACGGTGAAATATCCGACCTTCCTGTTGAAAGCATATTGTTTGTGTTTAATCCAGGGTCTGACTTTTAATTTAAACCAGTGGTGGCAGTGTGTTCTTCTTCTGACATCATCATTACACGCCTACTGACTGATACACTGCCCCCTGGTGGACAGAACATATACCAAGTTTGATACCAATATTAGTCTTACTGAAGGCATTTAATGGTCAAAATATTATTAAGAAAAAGTCAAAAAGTCAAAGCCCTAATATATATATATATATATATATATATATATATATAGAATCTATCTATTCTCTGTCTAAGTGTATAAAGTGATGATAATGGTCCCAGAGAGAAAGCTCTGACTGCTGTCCTCTTTCTCCTGCAGTCGTCCCAGCGTGGTCTGTCCTGCAGACATGGAGCCTCTGTTCAAAGACAAGGTGGGGGGGCAGGAAGTGACATCACGGCACACATAGTTCTCATTAATGACATCATTAATGATGTCTGGTTAAATATCAACGAGTTAGTTGTGTTTGTGTTTCAGATCTTTAAAGACGTGTGCTGCCATCGGGAGATCATGGCGCTCAAGGTGTACTGTCGCAGCGAAGCTAACGGCTGCCAGGAGACCATGAGTCTGCAGCAGATACCGGTGAGACATCCTGCTCTCTGATTGGCTGTTCACTCAGCTACGTAAACATCCTGCTCTCTGATTGGCTGTTCACTGAGTTACGTAAACATCCTGCTCTCTGATTGGCTGTACACTCAGCTACGTAAACATCCTGCTCTCTGATTGGCTGTTCACTGAGCTACGTAAACATCCTGCTCTCTGATTGGCTATACACTGAGCTATGTAAACATCCTGCTCTCTGATTGGCTCTTCACTGAGCTACGTTAACATCCTGCTCTTTGATTGGCTGTTCACTGAGCTACGTTAACATACTGCTCTCTGATTGGCTGTTCACTGAGCTAAGTAAACATGGGACAACACGTAGCAACAGGTTAATTTAAACTGAAATGGGGGGGCGTTGAACACCGGACACTGTAACAACGTCTGTCTGTCTGTCTGTCTATCTGTCTGTCTGCCTCTCTAACTTGTCTGTCTGCCTCTCTGTCTGTCTCTCTCTCTAACCTGTCTGTCTGTAGGAGCACCTGAATGTGTGTGCGTTCTACGAGGTTCCCTGTCCTCTGGGGAAATGTAAGGAGCGAATGATGAGGAAAGATATTCCCGACCACCTGAGCTGGAAATGTAAACACAGAGAGAGCAGCTGCGACTTCTGCAAGACCAAGATGCCTCTGACGGACCTGCAGGTACGTCATGACATCACTGTACGTCATGACATCACTGTATGCCATGACATCACTGTACGCCATGACATCACTGTACACCATGACATCACTGTACGCCATGACATCACTGTACAGGTTAGAGACTAGTTGTAGCGGAGACTACTTGTAGAGGAGACTAGTTGTAGAGACTAGTTGTAGAGGAGACTAGTTGTAGAGACTAGTTATAGAGGAGACTAGTTGTAGAGACTAGTTAGTAGTACTAGTAGTCTGGAGATGATGAAATGATGAATGTCTGTTTTCAGAAACATAAGGAGACGGTGTGTCCGGCGTTCCCCGTGTCGTGTCCCAACCTCTGCTCCTTCTCCTCGCTCCCCCGCAGCGAGGTACGTATCCACTTCATCAGCTGCCGTCCAATCACAACGCTGCTTTAGTTCAGTTAAACCTCACAGCCTTTAGTATAGATGACACTGATTGGTTGATTCTGTGTTCCAGCTGTCCAATCACCAACACGACTGTCCCAAAGCTCAGGTGTGCTGTCAGTTCCACCGCTATGGCTGCACCTTCAAGGTAACTCTTCCTCCTCCTCCTCTTTCTCCTCTTCCTCCTCTTCCTCTTGCTCCTCCTCTTCCTCTTTTTGTCGCCTTGTTCTGTATGATCATGTGTTATCCTGTCTATATGAATGAATGAATGAATGAAAACTTTATTGAACAACAATCAACAAGAGGTGTTCAAAAGGATAAAAACACAATTAAGCCCAAATGCTTGTTTCCATTGTGGTCCTTAAGATGGAAGGGGAGTAACAACACATGGACTAAAACATTGAGGACAAAGGGGACAGGGGTCAACTAATCAAAACAAACAAGTTAAACAGATCTAAAACACAATAGACAACAAGGGCTAGATTCCCTGACAGACATGCAGACACATAAACGGACAATACGATACAGACAACAGTACAATATTCCTAGTACTTCAAGGATCTTTTGATTTTGTTTATGGGCTTGATAACCATTTTTTTATTGAAGATTTAAAATGAAAGTTATAGTGTAGAGTAGTTGTAGAGTAGACTAGTTATAGATGAGACTAGTTATAGAGGAGACTAGTTGTAGAGTAGACCAGTTGTAGAGTAGACCAGTTGTAGAGGAGACTAGTTATAGAGGAGACTAGTTGTAGAGTAGACTAGTTGTAGAGTAGACTAGTTGTAGAGGAGACTAGTTATAGAGGAGACTAGTTGTAGAGGAGACTAGTTGTAGAGGAGACTAGTTGTAGAGGAGACTAGTTATAGAGGAGACTAGTTGTAGAGTAGACTAGTTATAGAGGAGACTAGTTATAGAGGAGACTAGTTGTAGAGTAGACTAGTTGTAGAGGAGACTAGTTGTAGAGGAGACTAGTTATAGAGGAGACTAGTTGTAGAGTAGACTAGTTCTAGAGGAGACTAGTTGTAGAGGAGACTAGTTGTAGAGGAGACTAGTTGTAGAGTAGACTAGTTGTAGAGGAGACTAGTTGTAGAGGAGACTAGTTGTAGAGGAGACTAGTTATAGAGGAGACTAGTTGTAGAGGAGACTAGTTATAGAGGAGACTAGTTATAGAGGAGACTAGTTGTAGAGTAGACTAGTTGTAGAGGAGACTAGTTGTAGAGGAGACTAGTTCTAGAGGAGACTAGTTGTAGAGTAGACTAGTTCTAGAGGAGACTAGTTGTAGAGTAGACTAGTTATAGAGGAGACTAGTTGTAGAGTAGACTAGTTATAGAGTAGACTAGTTGTAGAGTAGACTAGTTATAGAGGAGACTAGTTATAGAGGAGACTAGTTGTAGAGGAGACTAGTTGTAGAGTAGACTAGTTATAGAGGAGACTAGTTGTAGAGTAGACTAGTTGTAGAGTAGACTAGTTATAGAGGAGACTAGTTGTAGAGTAGACTAGTTGTAGAGGAGACTAGTTATAGAGGAGACTAGTTGTAGAGGAGACTAGTTGTAGAGGAGACTAGTTATAGAGGAGACTAGTTGTAGAGGAGACTAGTTGTAGAGTAGACTAGTTCTAGAGGAGACTAGTTGTAGAGGAGACTAGTTGTAGAGACTAGTTGTAGTGGAGACTAGTTGTAGAGGAGACTAGTTGTGGAGGAGACTAGTTGTAGTGGAGACTAGTTGTGGAGGAGACTAGTTCTAGAGGAGACTAGTTGTAGAGACTAGTTGTAGTGGAGACTAGTTGTAGAGGAGACTAGTTATAGAGGAGACTAGTTATAGAGGAGACTAGTTGTAGAGTAGACTAGTTGTAGTGGAGACTAGTTGTGGAGGAGACTAGTTCTAGAGGAGACTAGTTGTAGAGGAGACTAGTTGTAGAGACTAGTTGTAGAGGAGACTAGTTGTAGAGGAGACTAGTTGTGGAGGAGACTAGTTGTAGTGGAGACTAGTTGTGGAGGAGACTAGTTGTGGAGGAGACTAGTTGTAGAGGAGACTAGTTGTAGAGACTAGTTGTTTTCATTTTTTTATTGAAGATTTAAAATGAAAGTAGGAGGTGCTCAACAATTTAAGGTTGGAAGGTAAGCCATTCCACAAGACAGCTGCCGAGTACAGGAAAGAGTACTTTCCCGTACAGCTCTTAAAACAGCAGGGCCTGTAATCTGTGGAACTCCCCCTGGTGGAATAGCTGTGCGTATCACTAATTTTTGAAAAGTAATTACATAAATACTTGGGTGCCAGGTTATTTCTTATCTTATAAACTAAACACAGTTTAAGTTGGAAAACTCTCTCTTCCACTCTGAGCCACCTAAGACTAGAGAAATGGTCAGGGAGAAGATGAGTTCTAGGATGGAGTTTAAGGACCACTCTGATCAGTTTATTTTGACAGATCTGTAGCTTGTCTTTGAGGCTTTTAGTAGTGCTTTGAGTTTATTCAAGAGGATATCATACTGAACCGTATGAAAGGCCTTTTGAAGTTCTATTAACACCATGCCACAAAAGTTCCCCTTATCTACCTCTTTCCTAATAAAATCTGAAAGATAAAGCAGACAGGTATCAGTGGAATGGGCTTTTCTAAAGCCTGATTAAAAGTCAAATAAAAGGTTCTGCTCTGCTAAATAACTGTCTGTTTGCTCATAAATAATCCTTTCAACAATTTTTGATATTGAACACAGGATAGATACAGGGCGGAAATTTCCAGGATCAGATTTGGGCCCCTTTTTATATAATGGTATCACTCTTGCCACCTTAAATTTATTTGGAAAATGGTTATTTTCAATGGATAAATTAATAAGATAGGTTATGACAGGAGTGATTATTTCAGCAGCATCTCTTAGAAATCTGGGAGGGGTGTTGTCAAAACCGGTAGCCTTGGAAGGATTCAGGCCTTTGAGTTTTTGTGTAGCTCCTCTGTTACTTGTTTGAAATAAAAAGTGTTTGGCTGGACTCCCTTTCCTTCATAAAACTTATGCACCCTCTGTGGATCACTAAAAACACCAGAAGTAGATGGAAGCTTCTGCACCACATTTCTTGCAATTGTTGTGAAGAAACTGTTAAAAGTATCTCCCACCCATTTATATCCAGGCCTATTTTACCTTGTTTTTGCTTAGGGTTCTCTTTCGTCCCCAAAGGCCTAAGAGTTTCCCACAATTTCTTGGGATCCTTTTTATGCTCCTCAATTTTAGACATAAAAAAAATCCTTTTTCGCCTTATCCACCATTCGCTGTACCTTATTTCTAAGTATTTTATATTCATTAAAAAGAGCAGGCAGTTTGGTTCTTTTAAACTCACTTACAATTTTGACTGTTGTGTATATTGATGTGTGTGTGTGTGTGCGTGTGTGTGTTGTGCATATTGATGTGTGTGTTGTGTATATTGATGTGTGTGCGTGTGTGTGTGTGTGTGTGTGTTGTGTATATTCATGTGTGTGTGTGTGTGTGTGTATATATTCATGTGTGTGTGTGTGTGTGTGTGTGTGTGTGTGTGTATATTCATGTGTGTGTGTGTGTGTGTATATATTGATGTGTGTGTGTGTGTGTGTGTGTGTGTGTGTGTGTGTGTGTGTGTTGTGTATATTCATGTGTGTGTGTGTGTGTGTATATATTGATGTGTGTATATATTGATGTGTGTGTGTGTGTGTGTGTGTGTGTGTGTGTATATTGATGTGTCTGTGTGTGTGTGTGTGTGTGTGTGTGTGTGTGTGTGTGTCTGTCTGTCTGTGTGTCTCAGGGGTTGAACCAGGATCTGAGGACACATGAGTCGGCGTCTGCAGCTGAACACCTGAGGATGATGGCCAATAGGAACTCCACGTTAGAGAACAAGGTGAGCACCGTGGCTTGTGGTTTTACAAAGCTACTAGCCACAATTCTGTGGGAAGTTAGGTTTTATTTTGGTAAAGTTAATTATGGCATGCAGAGCAGCATCACTGATCTATTTTAACCAAATCCTCTCAGTCTGGATCTGCAGCACGTTGCCCTGTTGATCACTACAGACATGTGATCTTCACCTGTTCACCTGAGCAGGTAGCAGACTGTCCTGCTGTTGTTACAGACATGTGATCTTCACCTGTTCACCTGAGCAGGTAGCAGACTGTCCTGCTGTTGTTACAGACATGTGATCTTCACCTGTTCACCTGAGCAGGTAGCAGACTGTCCTGCTGTTGTTACAGACATGTGATCTTCACCTGTTCACCTGAGCAGGTAGCAGACTGTCTGCTGTGTTACAGACATGTGATTTCACTGTTCACCTGAGCAGGTAGCAGACTGTCCTGCTGTTGTTACAGACATGTGATCTTCACCTGTTCAATTGAGCAGGTAGCAGACTGTCCTGCTGTTGTCACAGACATGTGATCTTCACCTGTTCACCTGAGCAGGTAGCAGACTGTCCTGCTGTTGTTACAGACATGTGATCTTCACCTGTTCAATTGAGCAGGTAGCAGACTGTCCTGCTGTTGTCACAGACATGTGATCTTCACCTGTTCACCTGAGCAGGTAGCAGACTGTCCTGCTGTTGTTACAGACATGTGATCTTCACCTGTTCACCTGAGCAGGTAGCAGACTGTCCTGCTGTTGTCACAGACATGTGATCTTCACCTGTTCACCTGAGCAGGTAGCAGACTGTCCTGCTGTTGTTACAGACATGTGATCTTCACCTGTTCACCTGAGCAGGTAGCAGACTGTCCTGCTGCTGTTACAGCAGGACAGTGTGGAGGACTGGCCAGGTGCTCCCAGGCATCTCGCTATCACCTCCGCTACACCTGTAAGTTCACAAGACAGACCACAGTACACATGTTCACATAAACCTGTGTGTCTGTCTGTCTGTCTGTCTGTCTGTGTGTGTGTGTGTGTGTGTGTGTGTGTGTGTGTGTGTGTGTGTGTGTGTCTGCAGGTGGAGGATATTAAACCTGTCTGTCTGTCTGTCTGCAGGTGGATGATCTTAAAGGGGAGCTGTTGGAGAGGTATAAAGTGCTCCCAGCTCTCAGCAGTCGACTGTCTGACCTGGAGAAACAGAACGACGAGCTGAGAGAGAAGAACCGACAGATGGAGCAGAAACTGGCCACCATGCAGGTAACACTGACAGATACAGGTAACCATGCAGGTAACACTGACAGATACAGGTAACCATGCAGGTAACACTGACAGATACAGGTAACCATACAGGTAACACTGACAGATACAGGTAACCATGCAGGTAACACTGACAGATACAGGTAACCTGCAGGTAACACTGACAGATACAGGTAACCATGCAGGTAACACTGACAGATACAGGTAACCATACAGGTAACACTGACAGATACAGGTAACCATGCAGGTAACACTGACAGATACAGGTAACCATGCAGGTAACACTGACAGATACATGGTAACCATGCAGGTAACACATACAGGTAACCATGCACGTAACACTGACAGATGCATGGTAACCATGCAGGTAACACATACAGGTAACCATGCAGGTAACACTGACAGATACAGGTCACCATACAGGTAACACTGACAGATACAGGTAACCATGCAGGTAACACTGACAGATACAGGTCACCATACAGGTAACACTGACAGATACAGGTCACCATACAGGTAACACTGACAGATACAGGTAACCATGCAGGTAACACTGACAGATACAGGTAACCATGCAGGTAACACTGACAGATACTGGTAACCATGCAGGTAACACTGACAGATACAGGTCACCATACAGGTAACACTGACAGATACAGGTCACCATACAGGTAACACTGACAGATACAGGTCACCATACAGGTAACACTGACAGATACAGGTCACCATACAGGTAACACTGACAGATACAGGTCACCATACAGGTAACACTGACAGATACTGGTAACCATGCAGGTAACACTGACACTTAAAATACTCTCATTTCATTTAGACTTTAAGTATACTTTACCTCTACTGAGACTGGAAATATATTTATATTACACATTTCATATAGAGAGGGGACGTCCTGCCCCTTCCTGTGTCCACCACGGGACATTATATCAGTCAAAGTATCTGTGTTAGTCTCCCTGAGGAGACATTAGTTTTGGACACTGAGAGAAATAGAGACACAACAAGCACAGGGTTCAAACAGAAGACAGATGTACAGT
>NC_050174.1:45336116-45341116 GCF_008315115.2 Sander lucioperca
TGAACTAGGTGATGGCTCTAGGTGAACTATGTGATTGCTCTAGGTCAGGGGTTCTCAACCTTTTGCAAGCTGGGCCCCCCCAAAGCTGGTTCATTGCAGTTGGGCCCCCCCTTCCCGGCGCCACCCCCACTACACCACCTTAGATAGATAGATAGATAGATAGCCCTAGGCTATTCTTTTTAGGCTCACACTATTATTATTATTATTATTATTATTGTTATTATTGTCATCAGTAGCGGTAGATAGGCCTATTATCATTACTAGGCTATTGTTATAATTGGCAGTAGCACCAGACTTCTAATGTGAGCTTGCAGGCATTATTATTATTATTATCATGAGTAGTAGTAGGCCTATTATCATTACTAGGCTATTGCTATAATTGGGAATTGGCACCAGACCTCTGATATGCATTCATGCTTTATTACTGTTATTATTACTAGGCCTAACAGTAGGCGTATCATCTGCATTTTCTACAGAAGCTTGCAGGTAGCTGATGTTAATGTGAGACCTGAGCCAGGTATGCTTCAGTGTACCTTCAAAGCTTTTTTTGCAGCTGGTGGTGCGGTTGCCTTGTTGGTCCTCACTAGAAATCTCTCTATTTTTGTTTGGTTTTGAAATAATTTGGATGTGGATTAGTTGTGTTTTCAATAAGTTGAGGCTATGAAGTAACGATGTGTGCGTGTGTGCAGCCTGGACGTGGAGTGGTGTGTGTCTCCTCTCTGCAGGCTGGGACTGCTGCGCGAGGCTACTGAGAGACTGACTGTGAGCAGTGTTGCCAACTCTTTTCCAATGAAAGTCGCTAGCACCAGCTCCAAAAGTCGCTAAAAGTTGTTTGATGACGTCATACGCTCATTTGCATATTTTTGACGTCATTACGCAATCATTTGTATAAAGCTTAGTGGTTTTGTCAGCAAGGTAGATAAAAAGAAATAGAACTCTTTAGCCAAATAATCACAAATTCAATACATGAATTTATTTTACCTTATAATTATTACTTAGGTAGCCGATCTTTAAAGAAAAAAAATGTTATTCTACAAAGGGAGGGAAAAAGATCGATAAAGAATTCTCAAAGAAGGCTGGCTCGCCCAGGGCCAGGCCAGCTCAGCAGAGTCTTTCTCCCGTCGCGTCCCGCTGTCTCTCCTACCTACACCGGCCCCTGCACACCCTGTCCCCCCCTCCCTTTCTAACTACCTGCACACTGTGCGCAGTGCTGCTACACATGAGGAGAGAGGGGAGAGGCTGCTCCGCTGCTCCTCTGTCACAGAACAGAAGGCGGCTACAGGAGAGAAATACCTTGCGTGCTCGCTGGACAATACTGGCGACTTTTCTACAGAAAGTCGCCAGATTTGTCACTAGTTGCTTTTTTGAAAAAAAGTTGCTAAGGGGGTCTGAAAAGTCGCTAAATCTAGCGACAAAGTCGCTAAGTTGGCAACACTGACTGTGAGGGCTTTTGGACGGGGGAGGGGCTCACGGCAGCACCCGCTGCTCGTTGAGCACATAACTGCAGAGTGATACGTGTTTTCGAGTCTCCAAACACCACAAAAGTCTCCAATAACACCAGTTAAAGTCGCTAGATTTATCGCTAGTCACTTTTGACAAAAAAAGTCGCCAGGAGGATGATTTGTTTTACAGTTGTGCGGAGGCTCCACACAGAGCTTTCTCCGTAGCCTACATAAGTGGCCTGATGTTTATACTTGTGCACTGGTGTGTGCGTGAACCGCCATATGTGTGTGTGTGTGTGTGTGTGTGGTAGAGCGAGAAGTGAGAGAGTGACGGCGTTTAGCTTTAGAGCGAGTACCGACTCTAGAGTTATAGTGAGAGAAACAAAGTGTCTCCTCTGTTTTTTCTGACCACAGTGGGAAATCTGGAGCAGGAAAAGTTAATTATCTCCTTGAGTTCATGTTGTTTATGGAGAAGGAGAACCAGGAAATGAGTCAGGGAGGAAATGCAACGCTACCCAGCCACGACCGAGCGACGTGTAGTTACATTACATTACGTGAATTTATTTTTTTTTTCCTCCCATCCTGTAGCCTACTCGCGCCCCCCCCAGGAGAGTGTCCGCGCCCCCCCCCAGGGGGGTGGGCCCCACCGGTTGAGAACCACTGCTCTAGGTGAACTAGGTGATTGCTCTAGGTGAACTAGGTGATTGCTCTAGGTGAACTAGGTGATGGCTTTAGGTGAACTATGTGATTGCTCTAGGTGATTGCTCTAGGTGAACTAGGTGATGGCTGTAGGTGAACTAGGTGATTGTTCTAGGTGAACTAGGTGATGGCTCTAGGTGAACTAGGTGATGGCTCTAGGTGAACTAGGTGATTGTTCTAGGTGAACTAGGTGATGGCTCTAGGTGAACTAGGTGATTGCTCTAGGTGAACTAGGTGATGGCTCTAGGTGAACTAGGTGATGGCTCTAGGTGAACTAGGTGATTGTTCTAGGTGAACTAGGTGATTGTTCTAGGTGAACTAGGTGATTGCTCTAGGTGAACTAGGTGATGGCTGTAGGTGAACTAGGTGATTGCTCTAGGTGAACTATGTGATTGCTCTAGGTGAACTAGGTGATTGCTCTAGGTGAACTATGTGATTGCTCTAGGTGATGGCTCTAGGTGAACTAGGTGATTGCTCTAGGTGAACTAGGTGATTGCTCTAGGTGAACTATGTGATTGCTCTAGGTGAACTATGTGATTGCTCTAGGTGAACTAGGTGATGGCTGTAGGTGAACTAGGTGATGGCTGTAGGTGAACTAGGTGATGGCTGTAGGTGAACTAGGTGATGGCTGTAGGTGAACTATGTGATGGCTCTAGGTGAACTATGTGATTGCTCTAGGTGAACTAGGTGATGGCTCTAGGTGAACTAGGTGATTGCTCTAGGTGAACTAGGTGATGGCTCTAGTTGAACTAGGTGATTGCTCTAGGTGAACTAGGTGATGGCTCTAGGTGAACTATGTGATTGCTCTAGGTGATGGCTCTAGTTGAACTAGGTGATTGCTCTAGGTGAACTAGGTGATTGCTCTAGGTGAACTAGGTGATGGCTCTAGGTGAACTATGTGATTGCTCTAGGTGATGGCTCTAGTTGAACTAGGTGATTGCTCTAGGTGAACTAGGTGATTGCTCTAGGTGAACTAGGTGATGGCTCTAGGTGAACTATGTGATTGCTCTAGGTGATGGCTCTAGTTGAACTAGTTGATGGCCCTAGGTGAACTAGGTGATTGCTCTAGGTGATGGCTCTAGTTGAACTAGGTGATTGCTCTAGGTGAACTAGGTGATTGCTCTAGGTGAACTAGGTGATGGCTCTAGGTGAACTATGTGATTGCTCTAGGTGATGGCTCTAGTTGAACTAGGTGATGGCCCTAGGTGAACTAGGTGATGGCTCTAGGTGAACTATGTGATTGCTCTAGGTGAACTAGGTGATTGCTCTAGGTGAACTAGGTGATTGCTCTAGGTGATGGCTCTAGGTGAACTATGTGATTGCTCTAGGTGATGGCTCTAGGTGAACTATGTGATTGCTCTAGGTCAGGGGTGGCCAACCAGTTAGGTATAAAGAGCCACAAAAAACACCCCACCATCGCAAAAAGCAATAAAAAATAGTTTTTTTTTTTACTTAGATTGACTCAGTGGGAAACCTGACAGTCTTTGTTATCCACAATCCTTTTCAGGTCTTGCTTGAACTCGGTTGTGGCCACTCGAAGCAACTCTCTCACTCATTTGTCACTAAAGGGGCTTTCAAACAATCTGATTCAGCAGTGAAAGGGTTAACGAGGAAGGTGATCTGTGGCCGCTGTTTTTCCTCAGGTTGCAGAATCTGTCCTCAAAACTCTGCTGCATTATTTTCCATTTTAAAATAATTGGCAAATGTATTCAAATGTTTTTTTGACTTATCTGAAATACTGTATGTTTCAGAAAAGTTAAAAACAACAATCAACCAATGACACAGCCCCCAGCTACACAGTAAGAGCCTCACAGGAGCAGGCAAAGAGCCGCATACGGCTCAAGAGCCACAGGTTCGCCACCCCTGCTCTAGGTGAACTAGGTGATGGCTCTAGGTGAACTAGGTGATTGCTCTAGGTGAACTAGGTGATTGCTCTAGGTGAACTAGGTGATGGCTCTAGGTGAATACTGGTCAGCTGTTAACCATAGACAGCTGTTGACGTTAGCTTTGGACATGGACGGAAAAACCAAACAATCATGGTCTGTGGAGGAAACCAACTGTCTGCTGGCTTTGTGGTCCTCCACAGAAATTAAAGATAAATTGGATGGAGCTGTGCGGACAAAACCCGTATTTGAAAGGCTATAGAATGAAATGTTTATAGCAGGTTACCAGAGGAGTGTAGAACAACTGATAAACAAAATTAAAAAATTAAAAAAAGATTATCGGGACCAAAAAAAGGAGCTTGGGCGAAGTGGTAGCGGAGGTCAGCAAAGAAGATCCCCATACTTCGACGTCCTGGACTCCATACTTGGTGACCGACCGGCATGCCAAACCACCGGGGCACTTAACTCCGCTACAGCCTTGTTAGAGGAGAGAAGCCGAAAATGACAATGCTTCAGGTGGGTCTTATATTTCATATGTGTCAATGGCAATCATTTTTTTTAACTGTGTAGCCAGCTATGTCTTGTTTCAATGTTATATTCACATTGTTAACATTAGTTAGGTGACGACAAGCAAAGTGTAGCAAGCTACCGCTAGCAAACGTAGCTAGCTGGTTACAGTAGCTAAACGTTTACGCTGTAGTAACGTTACTATTTTAAAACCGTTTAACGGTTGGTAGCTAGCTAGCTAACATAAGCCCATTGACAGCGACGTTATTGTTCATGTTTTGGCACAATGTTTCTGACCGTAGTAGTGGTCTGATATAGTGACTGAAAGTGTGATGTGCGATGCTAAGAACAAACTACACGCTGTTTTCAGGTAACGTTACTTTTTGACTTTTGTACAGATTTTGATTTGACTGTTACTCACCAACAAAATGTCCTGTTTGTGCAACATTTAAAAGCCAAACTAACATTC
>NC_050174.1:45346116-45358616 GCF_008315115.2 Sander lucioperca
TGTTTGTCCTGAGACGTTGTGCTGCTCTGAGACCTCGTATCTCCAGACTGACTCACTCTTTACCCACTCTGACCCTGTTCACTAAGGTAACATAGCAACCCTAAACTCTGACCCTGTTCACTAAGTTAACCTAGCAACCCTAAAACTACACTCTTCTACTACTGTCGCTCTCTTCCTGTCTTCTACAACAGGAAACAGATTGTTTCTTTGTTTCATTCGTAGGAGTTGTTTAAAACTTTAATCAGTTAATGTTGACGAGAAATCAGCTGATGGTAACAACGTTAAAATGAAATCTGCTGATAGTGACAACGTTAAAATGAAATCAGCTGATGGTAACAACGTTAAAATGAAATCAGCTGATGGTGACAACGTTAAAATGAAATCAGCTGATTGTAAAAATGTTAAAATGAAATCAGCTGATGGTAACAACGTTAAAATGAAATCTGCTGATGGTAAGAAAGTTAAAATGAAATCAGCTGATTGTAAGAAAGTTAAAATGAAATCAGCTGATTGTAAGAAAGTTAAAATGAAATCAGCTGATTGTAAGAAAGTTAAAATGAAATCAGCTGATTGTAACAATGTTAAAATGAAATCTGCTGATGGTAAGAAAGTTAAAATGAAATCAGCTGATTGTAACAACGTTAAAATGAAATCAGCTGATGGTAACAACGTTAAAATGAAATCTGCTGATGGTAACAACGTTAAAATGAAATCAGCTGATGGTAACAACGTTAAAATGAAATCAGCTGATTGTAACAACGTTAAAATGAAATCAGCTGATGGTAAGAAAGTTAAAATGAAATCTGCTGATGGTAACAACGTTAAAATGAAATCAGCTGATGGTAACAACGTTAAAATGAAATCTGCTGATGGTAACAACGTTAAAATGAAATCAGCTGATGGTAACAACGTTAAAATGAAATCAGCTGATGGTAAGAAAGTTAAAATGAAATCTGCTGATGGTAACAACGTTAAAATGAAATCAGCTGATGGTAAGAAAGTTAAAATGAAATCTGCTGATAGTGACAACGTTAAAATGAAATCAGCTGATGGTAACAACGTTAAAATGAAATCAGCTGATGGTAACAACGTTAAAATGAAATCAGCTGATGGTAACAACGTTAAAATGAAATCAGCTGATGGTAACAACGTTAAAATGAAATCAGCTGATGGTAACAACGTTAAAATGAAATCAGCTGATGGTAACAATGTTAAAATGAAATCTGCTGATGGTAAGAAAGTTAAAATGAAATCAGCTGATTGTAACAACGTTAAAATGAAATCAGCTGATGGTAACAACGTTAAAATGAAATCAGCTGATGGTAACAACGTTAAAATGAAATCAGCTGATGGTAACAACGTTAAAATGAAATCAGCTGATGGTAACAACGTTAAAATGAAATCAGCTGATGGTAACAATGTTAAAATGAAATCAGCTGATGGTAACAATGTTAAAATGAATGGATCATTTGGCCGTAAAGATTTTATTTTGAAGTCAGAAGGAACTTCCCAGATGTTGTTTGTTTACTTTGTTCTCTGAGAAACCTTGTATCTGTTATTAAAGTGTGTGTGTGTGTGTCTGTCTGTGTGTGTGTTTGTGTGTGTGTGTGTGTGTGTGTGTGCTTGTTTTACTATATTCGTTGAGTCCAAAAACTGGGGAGTCCAGTATACTTGTGGGGTCCGGACAACTTTGTGGGCCCAAAATGCTGGACCCCACAAGGTTAAAGGTCTGTTTGAGGGTTAAGACTTGGTTTTAGGATTAGGGTTAGAATTAGGTTATGGTTAGGGTGAGGGTAAGGGTTAAGGTTAGGTATTTAGTGGGGATGGTTAAGGTTAGGGTAAGGGGCTAGGGAATGCATTATGTCAATGAGGGGTCCCCACAAAGATAGTGAAACAAACGTGTGTGTGTGTGTGTGTGTATTAAATGTTTAAATGTCTAAAGTGTGTGTGTCTCTGTAGGATCCGTGTCCTCTGTGTGATGAAGCTAAAGAAGAGCTGGAACCTCTCAAACACCGAGTGAGTTACGTTTGTTTTCACTTCAGAGATCAGAGACGTAACCACAGTACTCTGATCTGTAGTAAATAACCACAGTACTCTGATCTGTAGTAAATAACCACAGTACTCTGATCTGCAGTTAATAACCACAGTACTCTGATCTGCAGTAAATAACCACAGTACTCTGATCTGTAGTAAATAACCACAGTACTCTGATCTGTAGTAAATAACCACAGTACTCTGATCTGCAGTAAATAACCACAGTACTCTGATCTGTAGTAAATAACCACAGTACTCTGATCTGCAGTAAATAACCACAGTACTCTGATCTGTAGTAAATAACCACAGTACTCTGATCTGTAGTAAATAACCACAGTACTCTGATCTGCAGTAAATAACCACAGTACTCGGATCTGCAGTAAATAACCACAGTACTCTGATCTGCATTAAATAACCACAGTACTCTGATCTGCAGTAAATAACCACAGTACTCTGATCTGCATTAAATAACCACAGTACTCTGATCTGCAGTAAATAACCACAGTACTCTGATCTGTAGTAAATAACCACAGTACTCTGATCTGCATTAAATAACCACAGTACTCTGATCTGCAGTAAATAACCACAGTACTCTGATCTGCAGTAAATAACCACAGTACTCGGATCTGCAGTAAATAACCACAGTACTCTGATCTGCATTAAATAACCACAGTACTCTGATCTGCAGTAAATAACCACAGTACTCTGATCTGCATTAAATAACCACAGTACTCTGATCTGCAGTAAATAACCACAGTACTCTGATCTGTAGTAAATAACCACAGTACTCTGATCTGCATTAAATAACCACAGTACTCTGATCTGCAGTAAATAACCACAGTACTCTGATCTGCAGTAAATAACCACAGTACTCGGATCTGCAGTAAATAACCACAGTACTCTGATCTGCATTAAATAACCACAGTACTCTGATCTGCAGTAAATAACCACAGTACTCTGATCTGCATTAAATAACCACAGTACTCTGATCTGCAGTAAATAACCACAGTACTCTGATCTGTAGTAAATAACCACAGTACTCTGATCTGCATTAAATAACCACAGTACTCTGATCTGCAGTAAATAACCACAGTACTCTGATCTGCAGTAAATAACCACAGTACTCTGATCTGCAGTAAATAACCACAGTACTCTGATCTGTAGTAAATAACCACAGTACTCTGATCTGCAGTTAATAACCACAGTACTCTGATCTGTAGTAAATAACCACAGTTCTCTGATCTGTAGTAAATAACCACAGTACTCTGATCTCAGTAAATAACCACAGTACTCTGATCTGTAGTAAATAACCACAGTACTCTGATCTGTAGTAAATAACCACAGTAGTCAGGTAGGAAGGTAGAGTCATTAGTTAAAGTGCTCATATTATGCTTTTTGCCTTTTCCCCTTTCCTTTATTTCAATTCAATTATATTTATAGTATCAAATCATAACAAGTTATCTCGAGACACTTTACAGATAGAGTAGGTCTAGACCACACTCTATAATTTACAAAGACCCAACAATTCCAGTAGTTCCCCCAAGAGCAAGCATTTAGTGCGACAGTTGAGAGGAAAAACTCCTTTTAGGAAGAAACCTCAGTAATGAGAAAAACTTCTTATAGTGTTATATATCTTTTTGTGCACGTTATAGGTTTACAAAGTGAAAAAAGCCCCAAAACGTACCATCTCCAACAGAAAACACTGTTCACCAACTGCTCCAAACAGCTCTATTGTAGTCCAGCCTTTACTTCAGAGACACACGCTATAATGCTCGCCTAGCTGCTAGCGTAGCACGCCCTCATACTCTGCTTCTGACTGGCTAGTAGTCCTTACCTAGGTACTGTCAGGGCCCTCATACTCTGCTTCTGACTGGCTAGTAGTCCTTACCTAGGTACTGTCAGGGCCCTCATACTCTGCTTCTGACTGGCTAGTAGTCCTTACCTAGGTACTGTCAGGGCCCTCATACTCTGCTTCTGACTGGCTAGTAGTCCTTACCTAGGTACTGTCAGGGCCCTCATACTCTGCTTCTGACTGGCTAGTAGTCTTACCTAGGTACTGTCAGGGCCCTCATACTCTGCTTCTGACTGGCTAGTAGTCCTTACCTAGGTACTGTCAGGGCCCTCATACTCTGCTTCTGACTGGCTAGTAGTCCTTACCTAGGTACTGTCAGGGCCCTCATACTCTGCTTCTGACTGGCTAGTAGTCCTTACCTAGGTACTGTCAGGGCCCTCATACTCTTATGAACCTGAATATGAGCTCTCTAATGTGTCTAGCTTAGAACATGTTAGCTGGTTGGTTACTGCCAACTCTGTTAGAGACAGATAATCTATGTCCTGTCTGTCTCTCTCTAACCTGTCTGTCTCTCTCTCTGCAGTTTTGTCCTGCAGGTGGACATCAGTCTCCCAGAGAACAGCGTCTGGCGAGACAGGTACAGCTGCACTAAAAAAAAAAAATCGTAAAAAACGGTAAAAAGTCTGGCAGCAAAGTTGCCAAACACTTACCGTCAAATTACAGTAAAAACCTTACATTATTTTACAGAAAATTCTTTTTTTAAATACAGAAATTCCTGTAATATTTTCTGTATTTTTACGTCCTAACTATTGTAGAATTAAAACAAATTCTTGTTATAAAACATTTCTAGAATGTTAAACAACTGTATAAATCTTTATCAAACTAAGAAATATTGCAGAATACCTTAAAATTACATAATTTAAATGAAACTGCTGTTTTCATACGGTTTTCTTTGGTAAATTCACAAGATTATTCAATCCATCCAAGAACCCTCTGTTAAAGTACAGATTCCTGGATGTAAAAAACACATAAAGATTATGTAAATGACTTTCAAATACCCTCCTTTAGGCATTTATTTTTATGATTATCCATCTATTTACGGTAAATTCCTGTTTAATACTGTTTTTTTACTGTACAAAAAAGAGAGATAATGGGATAATACCTTCCAAAACATTGTAATATAGTCATTACTTTATATAAACAATATTTGAGAGTATTACAAGCACTCTCCAATATCTACATACTTTTCCATTAATGTATGTTGTTTACTTTAAATAAACATTCATTTATAGTTATAAAAGGCAACTCTCCAATATATTACATACCTTTACTATTATACGAGGTTTACTTATATATACAACAATATCCAATATATACACATAGTTTTACCATTATTGTATGGTGTTCACTTTATATAACATTATTTGCCCGTAATAACAAGCAACTATCCAGTATATCTACAGACTGTACCTCATTTGTATGGGGGCTTACTTTATATAAACTGTTCTTTATAGTAATTACAAACAACTATCCAATATATATATATATATACTTTTACCATTATTGTACGGGTTTACTTTATATAATAGTTTTATAGTAATTTAGAAGCAACTCTCCAATATATCTACACCTTTACTATTAATATATGAGGTTACTTTATATACATTGTTTTATAGAACTTAAAAGCAACTATCTGGTATATCTACAGACTTTTCCTCATTGAAGTAGGGGTTTACTTTATATAAACTTATTTGCCCGTAATAACAAGCAACTATCCATTATATCTACAGACTGTACCTCATTATGTATGGGGGCTTACTTTATATAACTGTTCTTTATAGTAATACAACAACTATCCAATATATATATATATATATACTTTACCATTATTGTACGGGGTTTACTTTATATAAACATAGTTTTTATAGTAATTTAGAAGCAACTCTCCAATATTCTACATACCTTTACTATTAATATTGAGGTTCTTATATAACATTGTTTTATAGTAACTTAAAGCAACTATCTGGTATATCTACACAGACTTTTCCTCATTGAAGTAGGGGTTTACTTTATATAAACATTTTTGACAGTAATAACAAGCAACTCTCCATTATATGTACATACATGTTTTTTATATAACTTCATTTGACAGTAAATAACAAGCAACCCAATATATCTACAGACTTTTCTTATAAGTGCATGGGATTTATTTCATAAACATTATTTGACAGTAATTACTATTACTAACCAATATATTTCACAACTTCCTCATTAGTAAATGGGGTTTTGAATGTACAAAAACCAAAAGGGCCATGTAAAAGTGCAATTGCATCAACTACTTTTACACGCAATAAATATATAATTTTTCTGCTGACATTTTACAGCATTGTCCAATCCATTCACTGAAGATCCCTATTTGAGATGTATGAGATTTTAAGATGTATCATAACCAGAAAGTATTATAGAATGACCATTTACTGCATGCTTTACAAAGAAATGCACTATTTAACAGTGCTATCCTTAAAGTTCATATGAATAACTTATGGGAGCAAAATGTCTGGTACATTGAATTATAGCAAAGGGGAACTATGGGCAATTTGGGAATTCATACATGTGTGTTAAAAATGTCAGTGAACATGAACAACTCTCTCTCCAAAATCTAAAAACTCAAATTTGTGATGTCATCTGATATAATGTCTGAAGCTTTTCCAAAAACAATGAATTGAGAAATATTTGAAAGATGACACGAGATCACCCAGGGGGTGTCAGAGGTAACGGTAGAGTTTCTGTTTCAGAAATAAAATGCTAACATAGAATAAACCTCATTTGGTTTTTTTTTATTCTACAAAATTAGTTTCACATTCATTGTCTATGAAGCAGCTTAGTAACCTGATGACACATAGTTTGAGTCTTACATTTCTGGTTTGTGGCTTCGCCAGAGAGTAGCTCTTAATCAAAATATCAGAGGTGAGATTAAAGACCATTGCACACCAGGACGATTATTTCGCATGTCAATATATTTTTTCAAACTGTTGTTTTGTCACAAGTAGTGTTTACTTATGAGGATCACCAAACAACAACACGGAGGCTGCTGTCCCAACTACAGACTGTACGTCAGCAAACTTTATTACTCCTTTCAAACTTTACAATGGCAGCGTATGCCAGAAACATTCTTTCCGTTTTTACCTTTCACAATAAGCCCGAGACATATCTACACTGTTTTGCAGAGGGAATTCAATTGAGTATTAACTGTATACTCAATTAGAGTTAGAGGAAACTCAATAAATAGCTTACAGTAGCTTAGTGTTACAGCTTTTCCTGGGACGTATCCGAAGCTAGCCCCGTCCCTCCACTCAGCAGCCTGGAAACCAGACAGGACACCTTTTGGTGCTTTGAGGAGCTGCTGCATTTATTTGTTGTCAAACTGCAGAATCTAGCTGCTGTACAATCACTTCATATCTTCACCACTAAACGTTAACTCTCCTCTGCTCCGACTGCTCTCTCTTTCTCGTCCGCTCACACATCTTCCCGTCACTTTCTCGCTCTCTTTCAGCATCTGTCCTACTGAATTGTAGATGGTGGCGTTATATCCAAACCTTTTATTGAAAACTGTCACAAATTTGCATCGCTGGCCGGTGTGAAGTTTTGATGTGAAATATTCACAGGCGATTATTTTGCATATTGGCGTCGCTTATTCGTCACGCCCCCAGTGTGTAACGGTCTTAAGTCACAGATCTTAACCTTCACCGTCTTGAACAAGTCCCAAGTCACTGTGTTTAGACTCAAGTAAGGCTGTATCAACAAAGGGGTGTAAAAATGTTACAAATCCAAATCCGGTTCATTTATTTACAAGCACAGACCGGTAAGCAAACCGTTAACAATGCAGGGTCCGTTTCAGGAAGGAGGTTTAACAACTCTGAGTGTAACCCTGATCTGAGTTGATTTACCCTGAGATGGGAAACTCTGAGTTTTCAGTTTCAGGCAGCATGAATGGAGCCATGATACTACGATTCACCATGGTAACAACCACAAACAAACTGTGGCAGAATACTGCACATACAGCGAGTTTGAACATGTATTTAGTTAAAAAAGCAACACAGCGGCTGCTTTAAAAGAGAAAATTTGCGGGGAGAAAATTGCTGCTAGAGTAAATGCGTTAGTTCCTATATAGTGTATATCATATTTAATCATAAGTATAATATTACTGGTGAAATGGTATTGACCTATATCTATAAAGTCCTAGCCTACTAATCCATTCTGAGGCTGCAGCACCATCATCACAGAAACTATAATTCATAATCTTATATTCAAAGGGTTTACATCATTCACCTGCAATACTGTGGAACTCTTTTTTATGGCTCTTACTGGTTTGTGTCCAGGGAACACTACACAACGTTTAAAAAACGTTTCAGAGTGAGTCCCACTCTTCTGACGGCCCTTTGCTACAGTAGCTTTACCAATATGCTCCGCATCACCAATGTTGTAAAGAAAACTGTTGTTTGCAAAAAATGTAATGTGACACAAATAATGTGCTGGGATGTAGAGCATGTCCACGATGGGTGACGTTAGTGATATGAGGATGATAAGGTTATTAAGCTACATACTGATAGACTGGGAGAAAAAAACGGTACCGCTCAATAGGTATTTATCTGGAAATTAAATGCGTCGGGGCCTCATATCATCTCCTGACGTATGTTTAACTCCTGCAAGTAATACAGCTTCTACATCACCGGATCGTCGACAAAGGACATTGCATGTTTTGAGAAAAAAAAAAACGTTTTATAATCTGCCTAACAGGTTTAATAAACCAACCCTGTTTTTTTATTCATGCCGATAACAAACTGCGCTAAAAATGCGCCTGATACAGACTGCAATTATGAATGATGAAATGAAAGAGAGCTGTGTCAGAGGAGGAGACTGAAAGAAGAAAACCTGTTCCCGACTAGGTTAGGTTCACAGAGTCCGAGGTTAGGTTACCTCTCTTTCTGAAACGGAAAACCCAGATTACCCTCATCTCAGGGTTAACAAACTCAGAGTTTTCACTAAACCTGCTTTCTGAAATGGACCCGTCATTCGGTACCTCCATTAGCTGTATGTGTGTTTGTGAACTCCTTTGCTGCCTCCTTCTTAGCCCTCTGCTGGCTCCCTCTTGCTCTGGGCTATCCTTTTCTCACCATCTGATGCACGAGTCTTCAACTTCACCAAGGCTATTGACATACCTGTCTGTCTCTCTCTCTACCTCATTATACCTGTCTCTCTTTCTAACCTGTCTCTCTCTAACCTGTTTGTCTTTCTCTAACCTGTCTCTCTCTCTAACCTGTCTCTCTCTAACCTGTCTGTCTCTCTTTAACCTGTCTCTCTCTCTTTAACCTGTCTCTCTCTCTCTCTAACCTGTGTCTATCTAACATGTCTCTCTCTCTCCAACCTGTCTGTCTTTCTCTAACCTGTCTCTCTCTCTAACCTCTCTCTCTCTCTCTCTCTCTCTCTCTCTCTCTCTCTCTCTCTCTCTCTCTCTCTCTAACCTGTCTCTTTCTCTCTAACTTGTCTCTCTCTCTATAACCTGTCTCTCTCTCTTTCTATAACCTGTCTCTCTCTCTAACCTGTCTCTCTCTAACCTATCTCTCTCTCTTTCTCTTTCTAACCTGTCTCTCCCCCTCTCTTTCTCTCTCTAACCTGTCTCCCTCTAACCTGTCTCTCCCCCTCTTTCTCTCTCTAACCTGTCCGTCTCTCTCTACCCTGTCTGTCTTTAACCTGTCTGTCTCTAACCTGTCTGTCTCTAACCTGTCTGTCTCTAACCTGTCTCTCTCTCTCTGTCTCTCTCTAACCTGTCTCTCTCTCTCTCTCTCTCTCTCTCTCTCTCTTTCTCTCTCTAACCTGTCTGTCTCTCTCTCTAACCTGTCCGTCTCTCTCACCTCTCTCTTTCTCTCTAACCTGTCTCTCTCTCTCTCTCTTTCTCTCTCTAACCTGTCTCTCTCTCTCTAACCTGTCTCTCTCCCTCTCTAACCTGTCTCTCTCTCTCTAACCTGTCTCTCTCCCTCTCTAACCTGTCTGTCTCTCTCTAACCTGTCTGTCTGCAGGTATAGGTGGGACATACCTGTCTTCCATCTGAACGGTCAGTTTGTGATGAAACATCGAGTAAACGTCGTCCTGCTGGACAAACTGCTGCGGGACGCCGAGACATCACCGTGACGACGGACACCCTGACATCACCGTGACAACAATAAACGAGTCTCCATCATCAAACATTTTAACACGTTTATTATAATTTAGGACAGAAATGATCTGATAAATAAACATGTCAAACATCTTCACAGCAGCCATGTTGTTCTTTCTAAGGTTAGGACCTTAATATAACATTAATATAACATTAATATAACATTAATATAACATTAATATAACATTAATATAACATATAATATAACATTACTATAACATATAATATAACATTAATATAACATTACTATAACATTACTATAACATTAATATAACATTACTATAACATTACTATAACATAATATAATATATTAATATAACACATTATAACCGACGAGGTGTCCTGTTATTCTCTGTTAACCGACACCTGAGTCACCTGACGCCGCCAGCTCGTTAATATTTAACGTCTGGCTCTCGGTCAATCACAGGATGGCTGGGAGGCGGTGCGTGGGGTGCTGGTTGCCATGGAGATGGTCAGGTGTGTGTCTGTGTGTGGGGGGGAGGGGGGGGAGTTGTGTTGATGGCGTCCAGAGCAGAAGACGTTCAGTTAGCTCTGCAGAGAGCCAAGAGAAAGATCAGAGCACTGCAGCAACAAATCCACACGTAAGATATGAAATATATCTCCTTTTATATCTCTAATATATCTCCTTTATATCTCTAATATATCTCCTTTATATCTCTAATATATCTTTTTTTTATATCTCCTTTATATCTCTAATATATCTCCTTTATATCTCTATTATATCTCCTTTATATCTCTAATATATCTCTATTATATCTCTATTATATCTCCTTTATATCTCTATATCTATTATATCTCCTTTATATATCTATTATATCTCTATTATATCTCCTTTATATCTCTAATATATCTCCTTTATATCTCCAATATATCTCTATATCTATTATATCTCCTTTATATATCTATTATATCTCTATTATATCTCCTTTATATCTCTATTATATCTCCTTTATATCTATATCTCCTTTATATCTCTATTATATCTCCTTTATATCTCTATTATATCTCTAATATATCTCTTGTATATCTCTAATATATCTCTTGTATATCTCTAGTATTTATGTGTGTAAACAAACCAGAGCAGAAGATGTTCAGGTAGCAACAAATCCAACACAAAGTAAAAGATTATAAAGAGTTAAAGTATGTTTAATATTGACATCTGAAACAACCTGCAGATGAAGATTAGCCAGCATGGCTAAATCTGGCACATTTACATGTTGGACCTTGTACTGTGTTGATTAATGTGCGTTGTCCCTTTTTAAATAAAGAAACATCTGTCAGAGATAAAGATCCTCATCACTGTAGTATTAGTACTTTACTGTTTTTTTTTTTTTTGTGTCTAATTTTTTTTAAATTTTTGTAATTTAAAATTTATTTAACCAGGTAGGCCGTTGAGAACAGGTTCTCATTTGCAACGACAACCTGGCCAAGAAAAGCATGTGGTGCAAGACAACATACAGTTTCACATACAATTACAATATAGGAATACAGAATACAATAAGCTACATAAAATACAGGTTAAGTATGCATTACAAAGCAGGCGCAAAGTGAGGTGTAAGTAAGACGAATGATATGCGAAAGTGACATGTTAATAACCCAATATACATGAATAGACAGTCTATATAAATGCTGAGATGTAGTAAAGAGTCAATATACAGTTAGTGCAGATTGTGTTGTACAAAAATTGTGTGACACAAAGGTTGGAGGAATGACCGTTGAGCATACCTGGGTGGATGAATAGTACAAGAGGACATAAACAGAATGTGACAGCAATGCAGGTGAAGATGTGCAAGTATGCAGTGGGGCATGACCGAGGTAATGGATTACAGTAATGCAGTAAGGGGGGTGCGAGAACAGAGCATGAGTGATGGAGAACAGTTAGCACGTACGGTGATCGGACAGGAGCTCAGACAGACGTACTTTGAAGGCAGTTAGTGGGATAAGGGTTTTGAGTTTCAGGGTTTTTTGAAGTGCATTCCAGTCATTTGCAGCTGAGAACTGGAAGGAGTGGCAGCCAAAGAAGGTGTGGGCTTTTGGGGCGATCTTCTTGAGTGAAGTTTGTGGGTGGGTGAAGTTATGGTGACCAGTGAGCGTAGGTACAGCGGGGCTTTGCCTAGCAAGGACTTGTAAATTAGTTGGTACCAGTGAGTTAAGCGACGAGCGTGTAACGAGGGCCAATCGACTAATGCCTAGAGGTTGCAGAGGTGGGTGTTAAGAGGGGCTCTGGTCACGAAACGTATGGCACTGTGATAGACAACATCTAGTTTTTTCAGGAGAGAGTTTGAGGCAGTTCTGTAAATGACATCACTAAAATCGAGAATTGGTGAATTGTCATTTTCACCAAGGCGAGTTTGGCAGCGTGAGTGAAGGAGGCCCTGTTGCGGAATAGGAAACCGATCCTAGACTAGACTGAAGGTGGTCTATGTGTTGCTGGAAGGA